>NC_057798.1:102341629-102641629 GCF_018294505.1 Triticum aestivum | reverse complement strand
ACGTGCACAAGCCAACGATGCATGCAGCGCCATGTAGGCAGGCAGGCTGCTGAGGTGGCGTGGTGGTAGGGTCTTCATGAAGATCTGCATGCTACCACGCAGGTGCTTGCTGAGTTGGCGTGGAAGCCGCATGTCGCCACGCAGGTGCCTGCCCAGCTAGCTGGGCTGGCAGCTACATTGGAACAGCGGTGGAGTTTTGACAGATGCGAGCCTGGTTGTGGGTTCGTAGGCGTCCTCGGCAAGTGTCTTGCCGGGGCCCCGGCAAGGGTCTTATTGTGGCATCGTGGTTGTCCTCGGCAAGGATCTCGCTGGGGGTCTCGTGGATTTCCTCGGTAAGGATCTTGTTGAGGGTTGTCGTCTTCTAGTCCTCATATGATCTTCTGTGTTTATGATCTGCACAAAGATCTGCATGCCACCACAGAGGCGTTTCCCGAGCCTTGGTCCCAATGTAGTTGACTACATCGGAAACCGTGGGCTCAAGGGTGGCGTGCTCCGCTGGTGTTTGGGCGAGCTGCCCCGGCAAGGCTCTTGCCGGGGCTGCTGAGGCCGCCCCGGCAAGCCTGCTTCGTCCCTCTGCGCTTAGTGTCCTTGGTCTTGGCGTTGTTTTGTTGGTCTTACACTTCGGCTTCCTTCCCCTGCCCCACTAGGTGTGGTTGTAGGCGTGGCTCTGACTGCCCGTGCACAAGTAAGGGGTATAAAGGAGAGCCTTTATTTTTGTACACCGACAATTAAAGGGGCACATCGATCCCCTAATTTGTTGTTGCAACCCGACCAGTGTCTCGAGGGCTACTGCATTTCCTATTCAATGCATCAAATTCAAAGTGCTTAGTGTTCGACTTGACCGAACTATGGGCAAACGCGTCTTCGGATAACAATAGGTACCATCTGGACCTATCCGGCCGGCATTAAGCTCGGCTAAACTCTTTCAACTTTTTTGAACCAAGGTGATCTATGACACCTCGGATACAGTCCGGCTTTGGTGCTCGGCTGTGATACGTCCATTTTGCATCTTGTTTTTTATATCAATATTTATTGCATTATGGGCTGTTATTTCACGTTATGTCACAATACTTATGGCTATTCTCTCTTATTTTACAAGGTTTACATGAAGAGGGAGAATGCCGGCAGCTGGAATTCTGGGCTGGAAAAGGAGCAAATATTGGAGGCCTATTCTGCACAACTCCAAAAGTCCTGAAACTCCACGGAATATCTTAAAATAAATAAATAAAAATCGTCGCCAAAGATGAAGGCCAGGGGGCCCACACCCTGCTCACGAGGGTGGGGGCGCGCCCCCTACCTCGTGGGCCCCCTGGTGGCTCTCCGACGCCCATCTTGTCCTATATGAATTCTTTCGATGAGAAAAAAAGAAAAAGCAACCTTTCGGGACGAGACTCCGCCGCCACGAGGCGGAACCAATCTAGGGCTCCGGCAGAGCTGTTCTGCCGGGGACACTTCCCTCCGGGAGGGGGAAATCATCACCATCGTCATCACCAACGCTCCTCTCATCGGGAGAGGGCGATCTCCATCAATATCTTCACCAGCACCATCTCATCTCCAAACCCTAGTTCATCTCTTGTATCCAATTCTTGTCTCCAAGTCCGGGATTGGTGCTAGTAGGTTGCTAGTAGTGTTGATTACTCCTTGTAGTTGATGCTAGTTGGTTTATTTGGTGGAAGATCATATGTTCAGATCCTTTATGCATATTATTACCCCTCTGATTATGAACATGAATATGCTTTGTGAGTAGTTACGTTTGTTCCTGAGGACAAGGGAGAAGTCTTGCCATTAGTAGTCATGTGAATTTGGTATTCGTTCGATATTTTGATGAGATGTATGTTGTCTAACCTCTAGTGGTGTTATGTGAACGTCGACTACATAACACTTCACCATTATTTGGGCCTAGAGGAAGGTATTGGGAAGTAATAAGTAGATGATGGGTTGCTAGAGTGGCAGAAGCTTAAACCCTAGTTTATGTGTTGCTTCGTAAGGGGCTGATTTGGATCCATATGTTTCATGCTATGGTTAGGTTTACCTTAATACTTTTTTTGGAGTTGCGGATGCTTGCAATAGAGGTTAATCATAAGTGGGATGCTTGTTCAAGTAAGAACAGCACCCAAGCACCGGTCCACCCACATATCAAATTATCAAAGTACCGAACGCGAATCATATGAGCGTGATGAAAAGTAGCTTGACGATATTCCCATGTGTCCTCGGGAGCGCTTTTCCTGTTATAAGAGTTTGTCCAGGCTTGTCCTTTGCTACAAAAAGGATTGGGCCACCTTGCTGCACTTTATTTACTATTGTTACTTGTTGCTCGTTACAATTTATCTTATCATAAAACTATTTGTTACCACTTATTTTAGTACTTGCAGAGAATACCTTGCTGAAAACCGCTTATCATTTCCTTCTGCTCCTTGTTGGGTTCAACACTCTTACTTATCAAAAGGACTACGATAGATCCCCTATACTTGTGGGTCATCAAGACTCTTTTCTGGCGCCGTTTCCGGGGAGTGAAGCGCCTTTGGTAGGTGGAATTTGGTAAGGAAAAGTTTATTTAGTGTGCTGAAATTTTCTGTCACTTTTTACTATGGAAAGTAATTCTCTAAGGGGATTGTTCGGGGTATCTTCACCTCACCCACTAGAGCAAAGAGTTGCTCCTCAACCTACTGAACCTACTGAAAATGAAACTCCTTTTGAAATTCCTTCGGGTATGATGGAAAAACTGCTAGCTAACACTTTTACAGGAGATGGAACAAAGCATCCTGATGAACATCTACGCTATGTGGATGAAGTTTGTGGACTATTTAAGCTTGCAGGTATACCCGATGATGTTGTTAAGAAGAAGGCCTTCCCTTTATCTTTGTAGGGAGATGCATTGGTATGGTACAGGCTATGTGATGATATGAGATCATGGAGCTATAAAAGATTGAAATTGGAATTTCATCAAAAGTATTACCCTATGCATCTTGTTCATCGTGATCGCAATTATATATATAATTTTTGGCCTCGCAAAGGAGAAAGCATCCCTCAAGCCTGGGGGAGGCTTAAATAAATGTTATATTCATGCCCCAATCATGAGCTCTCAAGAGAAGTAATTATGCAAAGTTTTTATGCTCGGCTTTCTGATAACAATCGCACCATGCTCGATACTTCTTGTGTTGGCTCTTTTATGGTGAAGACTATTGAATTTAAATGGAATTTATTGGATAGAATTAAATGCAACTCTGAAGATTCGGACCTCGACAAAGGTAAGGAGTCAGGTATGACACCTAAGGTTGATTGTGTTAAATCTTTTATGGGTACCGATATTTTCCATAAGTTTAGCACTAAATATGGACTTGACTCTGAGATAGTAACTTCTTTCTGTGAATCTTTTGCTACTTATGTTGATCTCCCCAAGGAGAAGTGCTTTAAATATCATCCTCCCATAGAAGTAAAAGTAGCTGCACCTATTAAAGTTGAAGAAAAGACTGTCACTTATAATGATCCTATTGTTCCCACTTCTTATGTTGAGAAACCACCTTTCCCTGTTAGAATGAAGGATCGTGCTAAAGCTGCAACTGTTGTTCGTAAAAGCAATGTTAGAACTTATACACCTCCTGAGCAAGTCAAAGTAGAACCCAATATTGCTATTTTTAAATATCTCTTGTCTGATAATATTGATGGGCATGTTATTCAATTCCATGGTGAAACTGCTAGAATTGCTAAACCTTGTGCTAGAGATAAACATAAACCTGTGGTAGGCGTGCCTGTTATTTCTGTTAAAATAGGAGATCATTGTTCTCATGGCTTATGTGATATGGGTGCTAGTGCTAGTGTAATACCCATTGATGCGTGCAAGAAATTATGCATGATATTGCACCTGTTGAGTTAGAATATATTGATGTTACAATTAAACTTGCCAATAGAGATACTATATCTGCAATGGGAATTGTTAGAGATGTTGAAGTCTTGTGTGGAAAAACCAAATATCCCGCTGATTTTCTTGTTCTTGGTTCTCCACAAGATAGCTTTTGTCCCATTATATTTGGTAGACCCTTCTTGAGTATTGTTAATGCTAAGATAGATTGCGAAAAGAATGTTGTTACTATTGGCTTTGATGATATGGTTCATGAGTTTAATTTCTCTAAATTTAGTAAACAACATCGTGAGGAAGAATTGCCTAGTAAAGATGAAATTATTGGTCTTTCTTCTATTGCCGTACCTCCTAGTGATCCTTTAGAACACTATTTGCTAGACCATGAAAATGATATGTTCATGAATGAAAGAAGGGAAATAGATGAAGTATTCTTTAAACAGGAACCTATTCTGCAACACAATTTGCCTATTGAAATCCTAGGGGTTCCTCCTCCACCCAAGGGTGATCCCGTGTTTGAGCTTAAACCGTTGCCTGATAATCTTAAATATGCTTATCTTGATGAAAAGAAAATATATCCTATCATTATTAGTGCTAACCTTTCAGAGCATGAAGAAGAAATATTATTGAAAACTCTGAAGAAGCACCATGCCGCTATTGGATATACTCTGGATGATCTTAAGGGCATCAGTCCCACTCTATGTCAACATAAAATAAATTTGGAAGCGGATGCCAAACCAGTTCGTGATCCTCAACGATGCTTGAATCCTAAAATGAAAGAAGTGGTAAGAAAAGAAATACTCAAACTTCTGGAGGCAGGTATAATTTATCCCGTTGTTGATAGTCAGTGGGTAAGTCCTGTCCATTGTGTCCCTAAGAAGGGAGGTATTACTGTTGTCCCTAATGATAAAGATGAATTGATTCCGCAAAGAATTATCACAGGTTATAGGATGGTAATTGATTTTCGCAAATTAAATAAGGCTACTAAGAAAGATCATTACCCCTTACCTTTTATTGATCAAATGCTAGAAAGATTATGCAACATACACATTATTGCTTTCTAGATGGTTATTCTGGTTTCTCTCAAATACCTGTGTCGACTAAAGATCAATCAAAGACTACTTTTACATGCCCTTTTGGTACTTTTGCTTATAGACATATGCCTTTTGGTTTATGTAATGCACCTGCTACCTTTCAAAGATGCATGATGGCTATATTCTCTGACTTTTGCGAAAAAAATGTGAGGTTTTCATGGATGATTTTTCCGTCTATGGTTCCTCTTTTGATGATTGCTTGAGCAATCTTGCTCGAGTTTTGCAGAGATGTGAAGAAACTAATCTTGTCTTGAATTGGGAAAAGTGCCACTTTATGGTTAATGAAGGTATTGTCTTGGGGCACAAAGTTTCTGAAAGAGGTATTGAAGTTGATAAAGCCAAGGTTGATGCTATTGAAAAGATGCCATGTCCTAAGGACATCAAAGGTATAAGAAGTTTCCTTGGTCGCGCCGGATTTTATAGGAGGTTCATTAAGGACTTCTCAAAAATTTCTCGGCCTCTGACTAATTTATTACAAAAAGATGTACCATTTGTCTTTGATGATGGATGTGTAGAAGCATTTGAAATACTTAAGAAAGCATTAGTCTCTGCACCTGTTGTTCAGCCACCTGATTGGAATTTACCCTTTGAAATTATGTGTGATGCTAGTGATTGTGCTGTAGGTCCTGTTCTAGGGCAAAGAGTTGATAAGAAATTAAATGTTATCCATTATGCTAGTAAGACTCTAGACAATGCTCAAAGAAATTATGCTACTACCGAAAAGGAACTTTTAGCAGTTGTATTTGCTTGTGATAAATTCAGACCCTATATTGTTGATTCTAAAGTAACCATTCACACTGATCATGCTGCTATTAAATATCTTATGGAAAATAAAGATGCAAAACCTAGACTCATTTGATGGGTTCTCTTGCTACAAGAATTTGATTTGCATATGGTTGATAGAAAAGGAGCTGAGAACCCCGTTGCAGACAACTTATCTAGGTTAGAGAACGTTCTTGATGACCCACTACCTATTGATGATAGCTTTCCTGATGAACAATTAAATGTCATAAGCACTTCTCGTAGCACTCCTTGGTATGCTGATTATGCTAATTATATTGTTGCTAAATTTATACCACCTAGCTTCACATACCAACAAAAGAAAAAGGTTTTCTATGATCTCTGACATTACTTTTGGGATGACCCACATCTTTATAAAGAAGGAGTAGATGGTGTCATTAGACGTTGTGTACTTGAGCATGAACAGGAACAGATCCTACGCAAGTGTCACTCTGAAGCTTATGGAGGACACCACGCTGGAGATACAACTGCACATAAGGTATTGCAATCTGGTTTTTATTGGCCTACTCTCTTCAAGGATGCCCGTAAGTTTGTTTTGTCTTGCGATGAATGTCAAAGAATTGGCAATATTAGTAGACATCAAGAAATGCCTATGAATTATTCACTTGTGATTGAACCATTTGATGTTTGGGGCTTTGATTATATGGGACCTTTTCCTGCCTCTAATGGATATACACATATTTTAGTTGCTGTTGATTACGTTACTAAGTGGGTAGAAGCTATTCCAACTAGTAGTGCTGATCATAACACCTCTATTAAAATGCTTAAGGAAGTTATTTTTCCGAGGTTTAGAGTCCATAGATATCTTATGACTGATGGTGGTTCACATTTCATTCATGGTGCTTTCCGTAAAATGCTTGCTAAATATGACGTTAATCATAGGATTGCATCTCCATATCACCCGCAGTCTAGTGATCAAGTAGAATTGAGTAATAGAGAGCTCAAATTAATTTTGCAAAAGATTGTTAATAGGTCTAGAAAGAAATGGTCCAAGAAACTGGATGACACATTATGGGCCTATAGAAGTGCATATAAGAATCCTATGGGTATGTCTCCGTATAAAATGGTTTATGGAAAAGCATGTCACTTACCTCTCGAACTAGAACATAAGGCATATTGGGCTATTAAAGAGCTCAACTATGATTTCGAACTTGCCGGTGAGAAGAGGTTATTTGATATTAGCTCACTTGATGAATGGAGAACCCAAGCTTATGAAAATGCCAAGTTTTTTAAAGAAAAAGTTAAAAGATGGCATGACAAAAGGATACAAAAGCGTCAGTTTAATGTAGGTGATTATGTATTGCTATACAACTCTCGTTTAAGATTTTTTTTCCAGGAAAACTTCTCTCTAAACGGGAAGGTCCCTACATTATCGAGGAAGTCTATCGTTCCGGTGCCATAAAAATCAACAACTTCGAAGGCACAAATCCGAAGGTGGTAAACGGTCAAAGGATCAAACACTATATCTCAGGTAATCCTATAAATGTTGAAACCAATATTATTGAAACCGTAACCCCGGAGGAATACATAAGGGACACTTTCCAGCCCGTTTCAGACTCTGAAAAGGAATAGGTATGTTGTACGGTAAGTAAACCGACTCCGATACAATTTTTAACGCAATATTTCTCCGTTTTGGAATATTTAGAAAAATAGAAAAATAAGTGGCGGTTCGGGAAGGACACGAGGCCTTCACGAGGGTGAAGGGCGCGCCCTACCCCCCTGGGCGCGCCCCCCTACCTCGTGAGCACCTCGTGCGCCCTCCGGACTCTGTTTCCTGGCACGATACGTATTTTGGTCGGTAAAAATTCATTATATATACTCCCTAAGGTTTTGACTCTCGTATCACGCAAATATCCTCTGCTTTTGTTACGAGTTGTTCCTACTGCAGATTTGAGCAAAATGTCTTCTCAAGAGTCAGTCGGGGAGAGCCGGGTATCTGATACGTCTCCAACGTATCTATAATTTTTGATTGCTCCATGCTACTTTATCTACTGCTTTGGACTATATTGGGCTTTATTTTCCACTTTTATATCATTTTTGGGACTAACCTATTAACCGGAGGCCCAGCCCAGAATTGCTGTTTTTTGCCTATTTCAGTGTTTCGAAGAAACGGAATATCAAACGAAGTCCAAATGGAATGAAACCTTCGGGAACGTGATTTTCTTACTGAACGTGATCCAGGAGGCTTGGACCCTACTCCAAGAAGTGCCAGAGGCAGTCACAAGGGTGCAGGGCGCCCCCCTGGGCGCGCCCCCTACCTCGTGGGCCCCCTGTTGCTCCACCGACGTACTCCTTCCTCCTATATATACCTACGTACCCCCGACAGATCAGAAGGGGAGCCAAAAACCTAATTCCACCGCCGCAACTTTCTGTATCCACGAGATCCCATCTTGGGGCCTGTTCCGGAGCTCCGCTGGAGGGGGCATCTACCACGGAGGGCTTCTACATCAACACCATAGCCCCTCCGATGAAGTGTGAGTAGTTTACTTCAGACCTTCGGGTCCATAGCTAGTAGCTAGATGGCTTCTTCTCTCTTTTTGGATCTCAATACAATGTTCTCACCCTCTCTTGTGGAGAACTATTCGATGTAATCTTCTTTTTGCGGTGTGTTTGTTGAGACCGATGAATTGTGGGTTTATGATCCAGTGTTATCTATGGAAAATATTTGAATCTTCTCTGAATTCTTTTATGTATGTTTGAGTTATCTTTGCAAGTCTCTTCGAATTATCCGTTTGGTTTGGCCAACTAGATTGGTAGTTCTTGCAATGGGAGAAGTGTTTAGCTTTGGGTTCAATCTTGCGGTGTCCTTACCCAGTGACAGAAATGGTTGCAAGGCACGTATTGTATTGTTGCCATCGAGGATAACAAGATGGGGTTTTTTATCATATTGAATGAATTTATCCCTCTACATCATGTCATCTTGCTTAAGGCGTTACTCTGTTTTTAACTTAATACTCTAGATGCATGCTGGATAGCGGTCGATGAGTGGAGTAATAGTAGTAGATGCAGAATCGTTTCGATCTACTTGTCTCGGACGTGATGCCTATATACATGATCATTGCCTAGATATGCTCATAACTATGCTCAATTCTGTCAATTGCTCAACAGTAATTTGTTCACCCACCGTAGAATACTTATGCTCTTGAGAGAAGCCACTAGTGAAACCTATGGCCCCCGGGTCTATTCTCATCATATCAATCTCTATCGCTTTATTTACTTGCTTTGCTTTTTACTTTGCCTTTTACTTTTCACTTTGCATCTATCTATCAAAAATACCAAAAATATTATTTACCATCTCTATCAGATCTCACTCTCATAAGTGACAGTGAAGGGATTGACAACCCCTAATCGCGTTGGTTGCGAGTAGCTATCGTTTTGTGTAGGTACGAGGGACGTGTGTGTGGTCTCCTACTGGATTGATACCTTGGTTCTCAAAAACTGACGGAAATACTTACGCTACTTTACTACATCATCCTCTCCTCTTTGGGGAAAACCAACGCAGTGCTCAAGAGGTAGCAAGAAGAATTTCTGGCACCGTTGTCGGGGAGGCTCATGCAAGCAAGTCAACAATACCAAGTACCCATCACAATCCCTATCTCTCGCATTACATTATTTGCCTCTCGTTTTCCTCTCCCCCACTTCACCCTTGTCGTTTTATTCGCCCTCTCTTTTACCAATCTCCTCCTCTCTTTCCCGTTTGCCTTTTTTCCGTTGCCTTTCTGTTTTCTTGTGTGTTGGATTACTTGTTGCCATGGCGCAAGATAATACCAAATTGTGTGACTTCTCGAATACCAATAATAATGATTTCCTTAGTACTCCGATTGCTCCTCTTAAGAATGATGAGTCTTGTGAAATCAATACCGCTTTGCTGAATCTTGTTATGAAAGATCAACTCGCCGGCCTTTCTAGTGAAGATGCCACTACTCATCTAAACAATTTTGTTGATTTGTGTGATATGCAAAAGAAGAAAGATACGGATAACAGTATTGTCAAATTGAATTTATTTCCATTTTCACTTAGAGATCGTGCTAAATTTTGGTTTTCGTCTTTGCCTAAAAATAGTATTGATTCTTGGAACAAGTGCAAAGATGCTTTTATCTCTAAGTATTTTCCTCCCGCTAAGATTATCACTCTTAGGAACGATATCATGAATTTTAAACAACTTGATCATGAGCATGTTGCCCAATCTTGGGAAAGAATGAAATTAATGCTTCGCAATTGCCCTACTCATGGTTTGAATTTATGGATGATCATACAAAAATTTTATGCCAGATTGAATTTTGCTTCTAGAAATCTTTTAGATTCGGCCGTGGGAGGCACGTTTATGGAAATTACGTTAGGAGATGCTACAAAATTGCTTGATAACATTATGGCTAATTATTCTCAATGGCACACCGAAAGATCTTCTAGTAAAAAATTGCATTCTATAGAAGAAATTAATGTTTTGAGTGAAAAGATGGATGAACTTATGACGATGTTTGCTCCTAAAAATACTCCTCTTGATCCCAATGATATGCCTTTGTCTACCTTGCTTGAGAATAATAATGAATCTACGGATGTGAATTTTGTTGGTAGGAATAGTTTTGGAAACAACGCGTATAGAGGGAATTTTAATCCTAGGCCTTATCCTAGTAATTCTTCTAATAATTATGGAAATTCCTACAACAACTCTTATCGAAATTTTAATAAGATGCCCTCTGAATTTGAGAGTAGTGTTAAAGAGTTTATGAATTCACAAAAGAATTTTAATGCTTTGCTTGAAGAGAAATTGCTTAAAGTTGATGATTTGCCTAGGAACGTTGATAGAATTTCTCTTCAGATTGATTCTTTAAAGCTTAGATCTATTCCTCCTAAGCATGATATCAATGAGTCTCTCAAAGCCATGAGAATTTCCATTGATGAGTGCAAAGAAAGAACCACTAGGATGCGTGCTTCCAAAGATGCCTTTATTAAAGCGTGTTCTTCCAATTCCCATGAAAATCAAGATGAAGATCTAAAAGTTATTGATGTGTCCCCCATTAATTTTTGTTTTGCAATATGAATGTTGATGAAACTGAATATGATCTTCCTTTACCTAGAAGGCGTTCTAAGAATTCGGAGTTTCTAGATCTTGATGATGAAACTGATGAAAGTGGGATTGAAATAAATAGGAACCGAGATGTTGATAAACCCACTATTTTGGATCTCAAGGAATTTAATTATGAAAATTGCTCTTTTATTGGTTGTATTTCCTTGTTGCAATCCGTGCTAGATTCTCCTCATGCTTATAGTCAAAATAAAGCCTTTACCGAACACATTGTTGATGCCTTGATGCAATCTTATGAAGAAAAACTTGAGTTGAAAGTTTCTATCCCTAGAAATCTCTATGATGAGTGGGAACCTACTATTAAAATTAAAATTAAAGATTATGAGTTTCATGCTTTGTGTGATTTGGGTGCTAGTGTCTCTACTATTCCCAAAGCTTTGTGTGATTTGCTAGATTTCCGTGACTTTGATGATTGCTCTCTAAACTTGCACCTTGCGGATTCCACTATTAAAAAGCCTATGGGAAGAATTAATTATGTTCTTATTGTTGCAAATAGGAATTATGTGCCCGTAGATTTTATCGTTCTTGATATAGATTGCAATCCTTTATGTCCTATTATTCTTGGTAGACCTTTCCTTAGAACGATTGGTGCAATTATTGATATGAAAGAAGGGAATATTAGATTCCAATTTCCCTTAAAGAAGGGCATGGAACACTTCCCTAGAAAGAAAATAAAATTACCATATGAATCTATCATGAGAGCCACTTACGGATTGCCTACCAAAGATGGGAATACCTAGATCTATCCTTGCTTTTATGCCTAGCTAGGGGTGTTAAACGATAGCGCTTGTTGAGAGGCAACCCAATTTTATTTTGTGTTTTTTGTTTTTGTTTCTGTTTGGGAATAAATAATCCATCTAGCTTCTGTTTATATGTGGTTTTGTCTTTTAATTAGTGTTTGTGCCAAGTAGAACCTATAGGATAACCTACGATGATAGTTGATTTGATTCTGCTGAAAAACACAAACTTTGCACGCACGAATATAATTTTGTTACATCACAGGAACGTGATTTTGCGTTGATTCTTTTTGATGCTGTTCAATAGACAAATTTTCCAGGACTTCCTATTTTGGTAGAATTTTTAGAGTTCAAGAAGTTTGCGTTAGTTACAGATTTCTACAGACTGATCTGTTTTTGACAGATTCTGTTTTGCGTGTGTTGTTTGCTTATTTTGATGAATCTATGGCTAGTAAAATAGTTTATAATCCATAGAGAAGTTGGAATAAAGTAGGTTTAACACCAATATAAATAAAGAATGAGTTCATTACAGTACCTTGAAGTAGTCTTTAGTTTTCTTTCACTAACGGAGCTCACGAGATTTCTGTTGAGTTTTGTGTTGTGAAGTTTTCAAGTTTTGGGTGAATTCTTTTGATGGATTATGGAACAAGGAGTGGCAAGAGCCTAAGCTTGGGGATGCCCATGGCACCCCCAAGATAACCCAAGGACACCAAAAAGTCAAAGCTTGGGGATGCCCCGGAAGGCATCCCCTCTTTTGTCCACTTCCATCGGTAATTTACTTGGAGCTATATTTTTATTCACCACATGTCATGTGTTTTTCTTGGAGCGTCTTGTATTATTTGTGTATTTGCTTGTTAGTCTACCACAATCATCCTTGCTGTACACACCTTTTGAGAGAGCCATACATGATTTCGAATTTGTTAGAATACTCTATGTGCTTCACTTATATCTTTTGAGCTTGATAGTTTTGCTCATAATGCTTCACTTATATCTTTTGAGCTTGATAATTTTTGCGCTAGTGCTTCACTTATATCCTTTAGAGCACGGTGGTGGATTTGTTATAAAGAAACTATTGATCTCTCATGCTTCACTTAGATTATTTTGAGAGTCATTAATAGCATGGTAGTTTGCTTAATGTTAATATACTTAGTGTTCAAAGATATGTAAAACTTTCTTTTGAGTAAATTGAATACTAAGATAAGTTTGATGCTTGATAATTGTTTTGAGATATGGAGGTGATAATATCATAATCGTGCTAGTTGGGTGATTGTGAATTTGAGAAATGCTTGTGTTGAAGTTTGTAAGTCCCGTAGCATGCACGTATGGTTAAAGTTGTGTAACAAATTTGAAACATGAAGTGTACCTGACTTGTGCATCCTTATGAGTGGCGGTCGGGGACGAGCGATGGTCTTTTCCTACCAATCTATCCCCCTAGGAGCATGCGCGTAGTACTTGATTTTTGATGGCTTCTAAATTTTTGCAATAAGTATATGAGTTCTTTTGACTAATGTTGTGTCCATGGATTATACGCACTCTCACCTTTCCGCCTTTGCTAGCCTCTTCGGTACCGTGCATTGCCCTTTTCACCTTGAGAGTTGGTGCAAAATTCGTCGGTGCATCCAAACCCTGTGATACGATACGCTCTATCACACATAAACCTCCTTATATCTTCCTCAAAACAGCCACCATACCTACCTATCATGGCATTTCCATAGCCATTCCGAGATATATTGCCATGCAACTCCCATCATCATCATGACATACATTACTTATGTCATATTTCCATTGCATGATCATGTAGTTGACATCGTATTTGTGGCAAAGCCACCATGCATTATTTTTCATACATGTCACTCTTGATTCATTGCACCATCCTGGTACACCGCCGGAGGCATTCATATAGAGTCATATCTTGTTCTAAGTTTCGAGTTGTAATCCTTATGTTGTAATCAATAGAAGTGTGATGATCATCATTATTAGAGCATTGCCCCAGTGAGGAAAGGATGATGGAGACTATGATTCCCCCATGAGTCGGGATGAGACTCCGGACGAAAAAAAATATAAAAAAGAAAGGAAGAGAAAGGCCAAAAAAAGAGAAGGCCCAAAAAATGGGAGAAAAAGAGAGAAGGGGCAATGTTACTATCCTTTTACCACACTTGTGCTTCAAAGTAGCACCTTGTTCTTCATGTAGTGAGTCTCATATATTGTGCTTCAAAGTAGCACCTTGTTCTTCATGTGGTGAGTCTCATAAGTTGTCTTTTTTATACTAGTGGGAATTTTTCATTATAACTTGGCTTGTATATTCCTATGATGGGCTTCCTCAAATGCCCTAGGTCTTCGTGAGCAAGCGAGTTGGATGCACACCCACTAGTTTTCTTTTGTTGAGCATTCATAGCTCTAGTGCATCCGTTGCATGGCAATCCCTACTCCTCATATTGACATCAATTGATGGGCATCTCCATAGCCCGTTGATTATCCTCGTCAATGTGAGACTTTCTCCTTTTTTGTCTTCTCCACACAATCCCCATCATCATATTCTATTCCACCCATAGAGCTATATCCATGGCTCGTGCTCATGTATTGCGTGAAGGTTGAAAAAGTTTGAGATTATTTGAGTATGAAACAATTGCTTGGCTTGTCATCGGGGGTATAGAAGTTGGGAACATCTTTGTGTGACGAAAATGAAGCATAGCCTAACTATATGATTTTGTAGGGATGAACTTTCTTTTGCCATGTTATTTTGAGAAGACATGATTGCTTTGATTAGTATGCTTGAAGTATTATTTTTTTGTGTCAATATGAACTTTTGTCTTGAATTTTTCGGATCTGAATATTCATATCATAAGAAGATTTATATTGAAATTATGCCAAAGTATCACTCCGCATCAAAAATTCTTTTTTATCATTTACCTTCTCGAGGACGAGCAGGAATTAAGCTTGGGGATGCCTGATATGTCTCCAACGTATCTATAATTTTTGATTGCTCCATGCTACTTTATCTACTGTTTTGGACTATATTGGGCTTTATTTTCCACTTTTATATTATTTTTGGGACTAACCTATTAGCCGGAGGCCCAGCCCAGAATTGTTGTTTTTTTGCCTATTTTAGTGTTTCGAAGAAACAGAATATCAAATGGAGTCCAAACGGAATGAAACCTTCGGGAATGTGATTTTCTCACCGAACGTGATCCAGGAGGCTTGGACCCTACTCCAAGAAGTGCCAGAGGCGGTCACGAGGGTGGAGGGCGCCCCCTGGGTGCGCCCCCCTACCTCGTGGGCCCCATGTTGCTCCATCGACGTACTCCTTCCTCCTATATATACCTACGTACACCCGACAGATCAGAAGGGGAGCCAAAAACCTAATTCCACCGCCGCAACTTTCTGTATCCACGAGATCCCATCTTGGGGCCAGTTCTGGAGCTCCGCCGGAGGGGGCATCTACCACGGAGGGCTTCTACATCAACACCATAGCCCCTCCGATGAAGTGTGAGTAGTTTACTTCAGACCTTCGGGTCCATAGCTAGTAGCTAGATGGCTTCTTCTCTCTTTTTGGATCTCAATACAATGTTCTCCCCCTCTCTTGTGGAGAACTATTCGATGTAATCTTCTTTTTGCGGTGTGTTTGTTGAGACCGATGAATTGTGGGTTTATGATCCAGTGTTATCTATGGAAAATATTTGAATCTTCTCTGAATTCTTTTATGTATGATTGAGTTATCTTTGCAAGTCTCTTCAAATTATCCGGTTGGTTTGGCCAACTAGATTGGTAGTTCTTGCAATGGGAGAAGTGTTTAGCTTTGGGTTCAATCTTGCGGTGTCCTTACCCAGTGACAAAAAGGGTTGCAAGGCACGTATTGTATTGTTGCCATCGAGGATAACAAGATGGGGTTTTTATCATATTGCATGAATTTATCCCTCTACATCATGTCATCTTGCTTAAGGCGTTACTCTGTTTTTAACTTAATACTTTAGATGCATGCTGGATAGCGGTCGATGAGTTGAGTAATAGTAGTAGATGCAGAATCGTTTCGATCTATTTGTCTCGGACGTGATGCCTATATACATGATCATTGCCTAGATATGCTCATAACTATGCTCAATTCTATCAATTGCTCAACAGTAATTTGTTCACCCACCGTAGAATACTTATGCTCTTGAGAGAAGCCACTAGTGAAACCTATGGCCCCCGGGTCTATTCTCATCATATCAATCTCTGTCGCTTTATTTACTTGCTTTGTTTTTACTTTGCCTTTTACTTTTCACTTTGCATCTATTTATCAAAAATACCAAAAATATTATTTATCATCTCTATCAGATCTCACTCTCGTAAGTGACCGTGAAGGGATTGACAACCCCTAATCGCGTTGGTTGCGAGTAGCTATCGTTTTGTGTAGGTACGAGAGACTTGTGCATGGTCTCCTACTGGATTGATACCTTGGTTCTCAAAAACTGAGGGAAATACTTACGCTACTTTACTGCATCATCCTCTCCTCTTCGGGGAAAACCAACGCAGTGCTCAAGAGGTAGCAGTATCTAACCCGGCACCGGAACCAAGGGCAAACAGCGACGCTGACCACTTTGGTCCAGCAACGGATGAAGAGATGGAGGCTGACCTGATGAGGGTAGATGCCATGGAAGATCAAGAAGTCACCTCTCGCCTCCGAGCTGGGCTTATGATGGGAGCTACCGAGCTTAGCTATTCCAAACTCGGTTATCCCTTCCAATGTTAGATTTCTTTCCTATGAAAATATGAGGAGGAGTGTCTCTTGTTCTCTCGCAGCTATGCAACACCCTTGGGTGCAAGGAGCTTTAGCCGTTACAGGAAAGCTTTGCAAGGAAATAATGGACCTAAAGCAGCAAGTCAATAAGCTCGAGGAGGAGAACCGTATTTTGAGGGGAATCATCGCTAAGAATATTACACCAACAACAAAGAAGGAGACATAATCACATGGGTATGGGCACTCCCCTTGGCAACTACCAAGCTTGGGGGAGGTGCCCTGGTATCGTATCACCATCAAAACTCCTATCTTTACCGTTTTTCTTAGTTTGATCTATTTAGTAGTATCTTGATTTAGTATAATAAAGTCATGGCATGATCTAGTTTTGAGTTTTGCTTTACGATCCTTCTTTGTAATCAAGTCCGTGACCTATATAATAAAGATTAGTGTTGAGTCAAGGGCTTGATTATTTTGCCATGATCTTCGGTGAATAGAAGAAAAAGAATAAAAAGAATCAAAGAGTTCATATTGATCTTATTGAAAGTAATGACTTCACATAGAAAGATTATGATGATTAAAGGTTGTTGGGAGTTGGCAAATATAGCTTTGGTCATCGTTGCAATTAATAGGAAGTAATAAGGAAATAGAGGTTTCACATATAGATATATTATCGTTGACATCTTTTATGATTGGGAGCACTCATTAAAATATGACATGCTAAAGAGTTGAGGTTGGACAAGGAAGACAACATAATGAGTTATGTTTTCTTACATCTGAGATAAAGTATGTTGTCATGGATCCTCTGACGTGTTGAGCTTGCCTTTCCCCCTCATGCTAGCCAAATTCTCAGCACCAAGTAGAAATACTACTTGTGCTTCCAAATATCCTTAAACCAGTTTTGCCATGAAAGTCCACCATATCTACCTATGGATTGAGTAAGATCCTTCAAGTAAGTTGTCATCGGTGCAAGCAATAAAAATTGCTCTCTAAATATGCATGACTTATTAGTGCAGAGAAAATAAGCTTTGTACGAACTTGTTGAGGACATAATAAAAGCGACGGACTGCATAATAAAGGTCCACATACAAGGGGCAATATAAAGTGACGTTATTTTGCATTAAGATTTTGTGCATCAACTCTAAACGCGCATGACAACCTCTGCTTCCCTCTGCAAAGGGCCTATCTTTTATTATTATCCTCTACCTTATGCAAGAGTAACGGTGATCTTCACCTTTCCTTTTTCATTTTATCCTTTGGCAAGCTCAGCATGTTGGAAAGAACATGATATATATCTCTAATTGGATGTAGGGGAGCATGAATTATTATTGTTGACATTACCCTTGAGGTAAAAGGTTGTGGGGCAAAACTATAAGCCCCTATCTTTCTTTGTGTCCGATTAAAACTCCATAACCACAAGTATTGTGTGAGTGTTACCAATTATGAAGGACTAAGTGATAGTTGAGTATGTGGACTTGCTTTCAAGCTCTGACATAGACTCTTTCCGATGTTATGATAAATTGCAATTGCTTCAATGACTGAGGTTATAATTTGTTGGTGCTCAATAAGGTTTCTGATTCATAATTTTTGCTTTGTGAAAAGATCATCACTTGAACATAAGTAATCATATGACAAAATCTATATATGTTGCTGTTATGGAAATAATCATGATGCCTTCATGCCCGTATTTTATTTTTATCAATGCCTCTACCTCTAAACATGAGGACATATTTATTGTTATCGGCTTTTCGCTTGAGGACAAGCGAGGTCTAATCTTGGGGGAGTTGATACGTCCATTTTGCACCATGTTTTTTATATCAATATTTATTGCATTATGGGATGTTATTGCACATTATGTCATAATACTTATGGCTATTCTCTCTTATTTTACAAGGTTTACATGAAGAGGGAGAATGTCGGCAGCTGGAGTTCTGGGCTGGAAAAGGAGCAAATATTGGAGGCCTATTCTACGCAACTCCAAAAGTCCTGAAACTCCACGGAATATCTTAAAATAAATAAAGAAAAATCGTCGCCAAAGATGAAGGCCAGGGGGCCACACCCTACTCATGAGGGTGGGGGCGCCCCCCCCCCTGGGGCGTGCCCCCCTACCTCGTGGGCCCCATGGTGGCTCTCCGATGCCCATCTTCACCTATATGAAGTCTTTCGGTGAGAAAAAAAGAAAAAGCAACCTTTCGGGACGAGACTCCGCCGCCACGAGGCGGAACCAATCTAGGGCTCCGACAGAGCTGTTCTGCCGGGGACACTTCCCTCCGGGAGGGGGAAATCATCACCATCTTCATCAGCAACGCTCCTCTCATCGGGAGAGGGCAATCTCCATCAACATCTTCACCAGCACCATCTCATCTCCAAACCCTAGTTCATCTCTTGTATCCAATTCTTGTCTCCAAGTCCGGGATTGGTGCTAGTAGGTTGCTAGTAGTGTCGATTACTCCTTGCAGTTGATGCTAGTTGGTTTATTTGCTGGAAGGTCATATGTTCAGATCATTTATGCATATTATTACCCCTCTGATTATGAACATGAATATGCTTTGTGAGTAGTTACGTTTGTTCCTGAGGACAAGGGAGAAGTCTTGCTATTAGTAGTCATGTGAATTTGGTATTTGTTCGATATTTTGATGAGATGTATGTTTTCTAACCTCTAGTGGTGTTATGTGAACGTCGACTACATAACACTTCACCATTATTTGGGCCTAGAGGAAGGCATTGGGAAGTAATAAGTAGATGATGGGTTGCTAGAGTGACAGAATCTTAAACCCTAGTTTATGCGTTGCTTCGTAAGGGGCTAATTTGGATCCATATGTTTCATGCTATGGTTAGATTTACCTTAATACTTTTGTTGTAGTTGTGGATGCTTGCAATAGAGGTTAATCATAAGTGGGATGCTTGTTCAAGTAAGAACAACACCCAAGCACCGGTCCACCCACATATCAAATTATCAAAGTACCAAACGCGAATCATATGAGCATGATGAAAACTAGCTTGACGATATTCCCATGTGTCCTCGGGAGCGATTTTCCTATTATAAGAGTTTGTCCAGGCTTGTCCTTTGCTACAAAAAGGATTGGGCCACCTTGCTGCACTTTATTTACTATTGTTACTTGTTGCTCGTTACAGTTTATCTTATCACAAAACTATCTGTTACCAGTTATTTCAGTACTTGCAGAGAATACCTTGCTGAAAACCGCTTATCATTTCCTTCTGCTCCTCGTTGGGTTCGAAACTCTTACTTATCGAAAGAACTACGATAGATCCCCTATACTTGTGGGTCAGCAGGCTGCAAAAGATACCTCAGAAGCAGTCCGGCATAAAGATCGGTTGCAAGTGGCTGGCTCCATAGACGGCATCTTCGGCATTAAGCTCGTTTGAACCTTTTTAAACTTTTTCAAGACCGAGGTAATCTATGAAACCTCAGATACATTCCAGTGTTGGAGCTCGGAAGCAGTCCGGCATTGGTGCTCGACTGCAAAAGATACCTCAAATGCAGTCCAGCGTTGGAGCTTGGGCGCGAGACGACACCGACGCACGGGAAACACTTCAAACCCAAGGTGTGGCGTAAAAATGACAAGGCATCGATAAAGGCCGAAGACTTAAAGGGATCCTCAGATACCCGACGTGTGAGATCTTGAGATTTAGCTTGGCAATCCTCAAGATAGAAGATGGGAAGATTTGTTGAACCAGTTTTCAAGACCGACGACCGAAGACGAAGAACAGTTCGAAAGAACCGAGGAGCATCCCCAACTTGAAGACCGGTTCAGGGTGCTACTGACGGTGTCCTGGACTAGGGGGTACTCACCACGTCGTCTCCCGATCAGTTGGATTGGGCCAAGGACCCCCATGGCCATTTACTCATGGGCCAGTTCAGATAGCGGATGACATACATGAGGAAGATTCCACAAGACTTGGTGATCAAGACAAGGACTCCTCTCCACCGACGTATTCGACTAGGACTCTTGTTATCCTAGGCCTCCGGTACATTATATAAGCCAGGGTCAGGCTAAATCATTATGACATTACTCATCATACCCTTAGGTCTTAGATCACAACATATGATCTCGAGGTAGATCAACTCTTATAACCCTATATTCATCAAGATCAATCAAGCAAGAAGTAGGGTAGTACCTCGATAGAGAGGGCCTGAACCTGGGTAAACATCGTGTCCCCTGTCTCCTGTTACCCATTGATCCATGACACACAACTTGGGACCCCCTACCCGTGATCTACCGGTTTTGACACCGATAGCGACACCGGGGCAGCTGAAGCACCGGAGCACGGCATGGAGATGGAGACAGAGGTTGTCGTCACCGACAGTGCACCTGACATTATCGACGGTGTCGAGCTTCCACAACCGGAGGCGGAGTTCCGCACCGACTCTGGAGACGTCTCAGGCGACAACCCCGATGACCACTTCGGTGATGACTCCGACGACGACGGACAACTAGTTAGTCATCTATACCCATTTATGTGTCAAATAGATCCTAGGGTTTCTCTGGTTACTCCTGCCTCCCCCTTTTTGGAATAGAAATCATATGGTTATGTTCGCTAGAGATTAGTTTGTAAACATTAATTTGACGCCACATTTTTTTCTATTTGTATAGGGATTGTCTGACGATGTGGACAGCGAGGATGAAGATGACTAGAGGAGGTACAAGAGGCAAATCCCAAGGGAGCTTTATGCGGGAATGCATAACAGGCGTATTAGGACCTAGGATGGAGGCTATCAATGCTCATTTTGCAACCACAAGCTTCATGACACGTATCAAAGTGTTCCGGCGCATGCAAGAGGATGGGTCGTTGGCTCCTTCAAGCAGAAGTATTCTCACAGGGTGGCGCACGGCGCGTACTCCGAGTACCTGGAGAAACTTCAGGATCATGCCGGCATGTGAGATGAGACATGGGATCGAACTATGTACGCTTGAGCATGCTTAATGACGGTTGAACTTTGTACTTATGGTTGAACTATGCTTGTGTACATGTACGCTTATTATCTATGTCTGAGTATGCTTAATCTATGTTTACTTATGTCTGACTGTGGGATATGGATGCAATCTATTCGGTTGATGGAATCTACCTCCGTCCTCGTTTATTGGTCCCCTTTGTAATTTGTGTTAAATTTTGACCAAAGATTTAACTGACAAAATGTTAGTGCAGGTTAGCAAAAATTATATCGTTGGATGCGTATTTGAACATAGTGTTCAATGATATAATTGTTGGTGACATGCATAAACATTTCTTAGTTAAATATTTGGTCGAAATTTGGTACAAATTACAAAGGGGACCAATAAACCAGGACGGAGGTAGTACGTCAATCACACACGGTTCCCAAAATTGGAACCGTGTGCAATGACTTTCATTTTGCCTATTGCGTCAATCACACACGGTTGGCTCTAGCAAACCATTGGCTCCAAAATTCTTTGTGGGACAGAAAACCCTCACCACCCAATTCAAAAAAGAAAAAAGAAAACCCTCACCATCCCCATGTCACAAAAACCCTCACCCCGCCCGCCGCCCCCTCTGGTCCCCATTCACACTTGCACAAGCTCTTCCGCGTCTATGCATGGTACCTCCTATCGTGGTGGTAACCACTTAGCTCGACGCCTACACTATCGCCAGGCTGCCAGCAAACCCCATTGCATCTCGCCACTTCTGCTTGCCGCCGCCTATCACCATCAACTTTCTTGACACTGCTCGCGATCGACGCAGCTCCGCTCGGTTGGGGAATCTAAGATACTGAGGGTTCTTTCTCATGGACAACAAGGCAACTAATTTAATGAGATATTATCTCATCTCTTATCCCAGTTCATCTGCCTCCTTTAATCACCCGTCCGAAATCACAGTGAATTCATTTTTATTCGAGCTAATTTGAGGGTTTTCTTTCATTCATAGAGTGTACAGCGTGCGAACACATCAGGACTTTGCGGCCTCCGCCAGACATTCCATCTCACCGTACTAGATGACTTGAGGATGCGCGCAGTATGTTCAATATCACCCTAAATCGGTTGGCATGGCCTACTTTCCTGAACATATTCTAAATATTGCTACATTTGGATAAAAGGTGTCGCATGCACCATATACGTCAAAGGGCATTTTTTCCCCTCTTCTTTCTAAATTAGGCAAATTAATGATGTATTGTTCTTTCGATTAATCTCATATTTCCATGACATCATGTTTACCCTATTTGTTTAATTATAGATTTTTGTCCTTTGATTTTCTATTGTACAGTTCTTTCAATTTGGGCCCATATTTGCATGTTACCATATTTTCTTTAATAATCCTACCATCTGCAACGCACCCCTTGCTATGCAACAGAATCTGTAGTGCACAATCTTTCCCATTACATAAATCAAGACTGCAGGGATGTCATACTCAACACAAACCATGGATTTACAAACGTTGCTACTGTAAGACTTGATGAACGTGGTGACTCCTATTTTGGCACTGGCCTTTGGAAAGAAATTACTAAGTTTTATGTACTGAAAGCTGGCACTAAAATTGCACTGCACATAAAAGAGCCTGGTCATGAGATATATGCTAACTTCCCCGACGATATCATCCGTCCAGACTTTGTTCAAAGTAAGTTTTCTTTTCAAGTATCCGCATGTTGACTTACCCAGCAATATCAAATGAATTGTGCAGTATTTAAGCAACCAATTGTTATTCCCTTTTCTTACTATATTCCTACCTAATAACTACTAGCAAGGACCGAGCCAAGCTTGACGACTGGTTCCGATCCCCCGCCCTAGATTAGCTCGAGGAGCTCACTTTTGATAATGGGTATATGCGCTCGCTGTCAACATCCGCGCTCCTCCTCGCACCCACGTTGCCCATTGCCAAGTTCAGGAACTGCCATCCCCCCCCTTAATGACGCGTCCGCTCTTATTCTACCACGACTAAATCACCTCGAGCTCGTCGTCGTCTACCTCCCGAACGGTGACATGGAGCGCCTGCTCCGTGGCTATACTGCACTCGAGTACCTTCGTCTTCAGGAGATCAATGAGTTGAGTAGCTTCCACATTGAGGGATTCCTGGATAAGGGGGTATCCGGATAGCTGGACTATGTACTTTGGCCGGACTATTGGACTATGAAGATACAAGATTGAAGACTTCGTCCCGTGTCCGGATGGGACTCTCCTTTGTGTGGAAGGCAAGCTTGGCGATTCGGATGTAGATCTCCTTCTCTGTAACTGACTCTGTGTAACCCTAGCCCCCTCCAGTGTCTATATAAACTGGAGGGTTTAGTCCGTAGGACAACAACAATCAAACCATAGGCTAGCTTCTAGGGTTTAGCCTCTAAGATGTCGTGGTAGATCAACTCTTGTAATACTCATATCATCAAGATCAATCAAGTAGGAAGTAGGGTATTACCTCCATCGAGAGGGCCGAACCTGGGTAAAACATCGTGTCCTCAGTCTCCTGTTACCATTAGCCTTAGAGGCACAGTTCGGGAGCCCCTACCCAAGATCCGCCGGTTTTGACACCGACATTGGTGCTTTAACTGAGGGTTCCTCTGTGCCGTCGTTGTAAGGCTTGATGGCTCCCCCAACCTTCAACAACGCGGTCCAGGGTGAGACTTTTCTCCCCAGACAAATCTTCGTGTTCAGCGGCTTCGCACTGCGGGCCAACTCGCTTGGCCATCTGGAGCAGATCGACAGCTACGCCCCTGGCCATCTGGTCAGGTTTGGGAACTTGAATTACACGGCCGATATCCGCGGAGACTTGATCTTCAATGGATTCGGGCCTGCATCGGGAGTGCCTAATAGTCACGATGAGCATGACATAAATCAGCTACCGGACAATATTCAGGATATCACCCCTACAGCCGCTCCGGACCTAAATCCAGGGCAGATCGCGTCAACCGAGGATGGGTGGATGTACCCCGCCATGGAGGCCGCATACTCTTCGGCGGTAGAGCCGAACACATATTCCGCCGTTAAGGGGATCTGCGTCACCGGACCCCCGGACGTCTGTCCGGACGTAGGTTCCAAGCCGCGAGTGCCCGGGCACATCAAGCCCGATTGGTCTCTAGTAATGGAGTTCACCGCCGCGGATATCTTTCAACACTCCCCCTTGGGCGATGTGCTAAATTCATTAAGGTCTCTCTCTCTGTCAGGAGATTCCTGGCCGAACTATGTTCGGCTCGAGTGGGAAGCAGGCGACGAAGAAAATCGTTACCACCCACCACCCACTTCATAGCCACGGTCGATGATTTGAACGACGTGCTTAACTTCGACTCCGAAGACATCGACGGTATAGACGATGATGCGGGAGAAGGAACCTCCGCCCACAGGGCACTGGACTGCCACCTCTTCATATGATATATATATATATATGGTGGATACTCCCAAAGAAAACAAAGGTGATGAGGCAACAGGAGATAACCCCTCAGGGAAGAAATCAAAGCATGGGTGTCATCGGCGCCGCCCTAAGCCCCGCCACAGCAACACCGGCACTGGAGAAGAAAACAATCCAGATGGCGCCGACGAGGAACACAATCCTGATCAGCCTACCTTCGAACAGGTCGAACAAGAACACGGGCAGGTCAGCCCAGACGAACAGGCGATGAATGGATACTTGGAGGACGACAACTACATGCCTCCCTCCGAAGACGAGGAATTCGGCATACCGGAGGATCCCATAGAGCAGGAGCGCTTTAAGCGCCGGCTTATAGCCACTGCAAGAAGCCTGAAAAAGAAGTAGCAACAACTCCAAGCTGATCAAGATCTGCTCGCAGACAGATGGACCGAGGTCCTGGCGGCCAAGGAATACGGACTCGAGCCCCCCATCAGGGGATACCCAAAGCACAAGTCGTTAGAGGAAGAGGCCGAAGAGCCTGCACTACCAGCACAAGATGAGGCTGACCGGCCACCTCGTGGCCGGGATAAAACGACGTACCAGCCCGCACCCCCACACTGGTTCACTACGGCCCGGGGCAATATGCAGGACCTGTGGGACACATTGGAAAACAACGCAGGACAACCAAGATCGATCTACGGATCATGAGGGCGTGCCACAACACATGGCGATGACCGTCATGCCGGATACACTAACAATAAATCCGGCCGGGCCGAATATAACCGACCAGACCTAGCCGGACTGTGTCGTGACATAGCCCGGCACAGAGGCGCCGCACACCCCCTCTGCTTCACTGATGAAGTAATGGATCATGAATTCCCTGAAGGGCTTAAAGCTGTCAACATTGAGTCATACGATGGCACAACAGACCCCGCGGTGTGGATTGAAGATTTCCTTCTCCACATTCAAATGGCCCGCGGTGATGATCTACATGCCATCAAGTATCTCCCCCTTAAGCTTAAAGGACCAGCCAGACAGTGGCTGAATAGCATGCCATTGAACTCCATCGGCAGCTGGGAAAATTTCGAGGATGCATTCCTCAACAACTTCCAATGTACCTATAGGCGACCACTGGATGCTGATGACTTAGGTCACATTACCCACCAGCCTGGAGAATCAACCAGGAGACTCTGGACTAGGTTCCTACTAAAAAAGAACCAAGTCACCGACTGTCCGGACACTGAAATCATAGCAGCCTTCAAACACAGTATCAGGGACGAGTGGCTCGCCCGACACCTCGGCCAAGAGAAACCAAAGTCCATGGCAGCCCTAACAACACTCATTACCGACTTCTGCGCGGGCGAAGATAGCTGGCTGGCTCACAGCAACAAAGCAAACACCCCTGGCACATCATAGGCCAGATATAGCACACATCAACATCAACCCAACAAACATAAGCATCCTAAGACTAATAATGATGCCCGCGAGACGGCAGTCAGTGCCGGATTCTGCGGCTCCCAGTCCGGTCAACGGAAAAAGCCACTTCAGTGAAGCAATTCGGGCCCATCCAGCCTGAACCGCATCCTCGATCGCCCATGCCAAATCCACGGTAAAAAAGGATCGGCAGCTAAACATACAAACAGAGAATGCCGGGTCTTCAAACACGCTGGACGGTCATATACCGAAAACATAAAGGGGTCTCAAAGCAATACAATACAGAGCAAAAGAAACTCCTATTCAATCAAATACGGTGAGCGCTATAAAACACCACCCTAGAGGTTGTCTCCGGATCACCGAATGATCATCACGCTGAAGAGTCAGTCTTCGACAATATCACTGGGGCGAACCACATTGGCTCAATTCAACACGGTACCATACCAGGCCCACGTGACATAGTCACAATTACGGGCACGGCTAAACCCCACTCCGGCACCGAAAAGCATACTGCCACGGAAGCAGTGAATTGTGCCACCCTGCCGAACCTCGATTCAGCAGCCAACCCCTCGGACACCAATAAAGGAGTCCGAACTACTTCATGACAGGCTAGCACGGCCCAAACAGACGCCAGCCAAACACCCCGGCGTAAAGTTGGGAAGGGCCACGCCCTGCGGCTCAACCGCTTTTCACTACACATACGTCTCTCAGCATTTTCCTTGTAGGATCTCTTTTGCGGATAATAGTACTGGCGCCAGGAAATCAGCCCGGACGTACAAAGGGGGAATCTTTTAACATATCCTCCGAAGGCAATCTGGACACACCTCGGATTCATACATAGGGTACGCCATCATACCTCCTTTTTTACAGCATGAATAGTACCCATACGCATAAACGTATTACTTGAATACATCATGTAGAGTTATGTGACATGTATCCGCTATCATCTACCATTGACACTTTTTAGTCATAAAAGGCATCTGAATATCGTGTTATGCCCTAAAACGCCAAGGGGCTTCAATATACCCGCACCATGGCAACGTCCGACCACCTTCTCGGTCGCTCGGCACCCCGAACTTATAGCATTATATGCATCAGCTCTGAATCATGTCTTGGGTCATTAGTTGGGTTTGCCCGGCTCCCATGTTTTGGTACCTTACGTTCCGCAATATCGACTAAGGTAGCGCTGGGAGAACTACTGCGATTGTGTCCCGGTTCTTCCGGACAAGCACCTTAGTAGACAAAGCCGAAAACTGACTATCATGATAAGGCGAGAGCTGGTCAACTGTTCGAGAGGTTTTAAAATCTTTAAGGATTGATTCCGTATAATGCCACCATAAAATGCAGAAGTGCGACGGATCGGTCTACCGATCAGGTGCTGTTAGAGTCCCTCGTGCGGTCTTCCGAACACCAGGGGTTGCGCCTACCATACTCGAATTCCTACGGCTAAGTGAGAGTGATAAAGCCCTATTGTCTGATTGCCTGGTTCGCTGTGCTGAACACCTCCTTTATGGACCCAAGAATGGGGTAAAGAGTGTTCAGGTGTACCCCGAACACCCCCATATTTCCTACATGGGGTCAGAAGCCGACGACTGGCCAACTCTCAAGACTAACATCTAAAACGGCCGCACAGGAGGAAAAACTTTCTTATAATAGGCAAATATATAAATAAAGGTGACTTTGTTCCGCCTTGCAAAGGACAACATAACTACCTTCATGGAAATACAATGTCTTTGGTACATTGGTCCGCCACAAGGCGGGCTCCTTTCAGGACACCATCATAGTATAGTTCGGGCTTGCAGTGGTCCTTCCCCTCAGGTGGTCCCTCAGTCATCAGCTTTTCAGCATCAAGCTTTCCCCGGTGCACTTTCGTGCGGGCAAATGCCATTCGCACCTTCTATACAAACTGACCTCTTAATGGTGTCAAGTCGAGGACAGGCACTCACAATTCGCTTCACGAGCCCAAAGTAACTGCTCGGAATAGGCTCGGCGGGCCATAGCAGGATAATTAGATCCTTCATGGCTAATTAGGCCGCCTGGTGCAGTTCGACCAGCTGTTTCAGCTGATCGGCGAATGGCACCGGATAATTCGGCGCCAAGTGCTGCGGCCAGAACAGCTTTTCCGCAGTTTCCTTCTCCTCGGCTCGATAGAATTGAGCAGCATCAGATATGCTGCGCAGAAGATCCGCAAACGCCCCTGGAAAAATCAGAAGTACATTTGTCACCTTGATTTTTTCCTGCTACGGCATAAACAATCGTTGTGAAATAGGAAAAACCCTTACCAGCCGCAATCTTCATCGCCTCCTAAATATCCTTCAGAGCACCTTGGGCTTCCTCCCGAGCATTAGTTGCGGCTTGAAGAGCTTGGGCGAGTTTGGATTCTTTCAATGATAGACTCTGCTCCAAAGTCTCGCTTTTCTGCACGGCCTCCTGAAGCTTTTGTTCAGCTTCAATGACCCTGGCCTCATGCTTCTCGTGAAGGGCCTGTTCTACGGCTGCCTTCTTTTCGGCTAAGGCCAAAGCCATCTTCAATGCCTCAATTTCGGCATTCGCCCCTAGAGCACGCAGTATATATACCTTCATTAGGCATGTCTCCTTAATTGTGCTAAACTTAACAAGGTTTTTGACATACCTTGATTGTCCTCCAACTGCTTCTTCACCCGGCCAAGTTCTTCTTCAGCCCGCTCCAGACTCTGTTTCAGTCCGGATACTTTTGCAGTATGAGAGGCGGCAGTCGCTGCAGAAGCCTGTTTATAAAGGAAAAGAAAAATGTCATTGAGTCTCCTGAGGGAGGAAATTTGATCCCCCGTCCGGTTCCTCCCTTCACCAGACAGTGTATCAGGGGCTACTATCCATACTATGACAAATCTCCTAAAAAACTTACCTCCAAGCCTTTTATAAGGCTGATGCAGGATTCATTCGGTCCACTTTCAGCGGCCTGAACCTTCTCAATTACCACACCCATAAGGGCGCGATGTTCATCAACGATGGAAGCGCTCTTTAGCACTGTCAATAAGCTGCCCGGCACCTCTGGTTGGGCAGAGGTCGCTAGTGGAGCAGGATCGCCTCCTCTAGTCGAGGGGAGCTGCCCGCCTGAACCCAGAGCCTTAAGGGTCTCTGGAGCTGTGTCCGCCTGTGGGCTAAATGCAATGTCGCCTCCGCCATCGACACTCAGTGGAGCCGCCACTCCCGTGTATCCGGCCCCCGAGGTACGCCCCTCTTGGTTTAGCTCCTTTTGGGACGACACCTCGGTGTCATGTCCAAGCTTCGGGGAGGGGGCCCTCGGAGGTGTCTCGCTCTCAAGGGCATCTGAGCCCAACGAATCCTCTGATGAGGACTATTCGGCACAAGACCTAGCCGGGCTGCAAAAAGTATGGCACCAATTAATTTGTGCCTTGGTAATCCGGGAAGCATAGACGTTTTCGGATCTTGTGCACTTACGAATTTTCCAAGGGCTGGGCCCTGGGATCCCACTCCGGGCTGCTGTCAGTAGCTATAGTGGACGCCTCTGGCAGGGGAATTTTTTCCCTCTTAGGCAATTCGGCCTCTAGAGATGAGGAGGCCGTCCTTTTCTTTCTTCCCCCCGTGGGGGATTCATCTTCCTCCTCCTCTTCCTCTTTAGAGGAGAGAAGGGTATTGGAGTCTCCGGATTTTGTATCCAAAGCCCCGCAACGACGCAGGCCACCCCTAGTCTCCTTGGCCTCTTTATGGGCCTCTTTCTTTGGCGCCTTGTAAGGCGCCGGGACCAGCATCTTCGTCAGAAGCGGTCCGGCCGGTTCTTCTGGCAGCGGGGCTGGACAATGAATCCGCCCCGCCTTCTTCGTCCATACCTAAGATGGTTATGGGATGCACGTTAGGCACCTTCCTCGGCATATAACAATGAAACATATGGATGGGCAAAATATAATGACTACTTACCAGACTCGCAGGGCGGGACAGCTGATACCCGCGGTCCGTGGCGGAGTCCGGCCACGGTTTGCCGGACTTGAAGAGCACCTTCCAGATGTCCTTGTGCGAGGAGCCATAGAGCTCTCGTAGGGTCTGGTGCTCGGCCGGGTCATACTCCCACAAATTGCAGGCTCGGCGCTGACAGGGAAGAACCAGGCGGACCAACATCACCTGGACCACATCAACAAGTCTGATGGCCTTATCTTCCATACCTTTGACGCGTGTGTGGATCATCGACAGTTCGTCAGATGAGGACCAGTTCAAGCCCTTCTCGGGCCAGGACATAAGCCGCAAAGGGGCTCCGGATTGGAACTCAGGAACGGCAACCCACTTTTTGCCGCGCGGTTCAGTGATATAGAACCACTGCTGCTGCCACTCCTTGATGGAATCATTGAAAGTACCTGTTGGCCATGTGACCTTGGGCATTCTGCTCACCATGGCACCTCCGCACTCGGCGTGCTCGTCGTTCACCACCTTGGGCTTCACATTGAAGATCTTTAGCCATAAGCCAAAGTGTGGCGTGAGGCGGAGAAAGGCCTCGCATACGACAATAAACATCGAGATGTTGAGGAAGGAATTTGGGGATAGATCGTGGAAATCGATCCCATAATAATACATGACGCTGCGAACAAATGGGTGAAGGGGAAACCCGAGCCCGCGGACAAAATGAGGAAGGAACACGATCCTCTCATGGGACTCCGGAGTAGGGACAGTCTGTCCCTGTCACATCCCTGGTCCTGTTATGCACTAGGCCAGACCTCATGTGAGCATCATGTTTTAATTCAACTGAAATTTGAATTGAGGGATTTTCAAAGCCTCAGAAACCTTCTAAAAATGATCAACATTAAAATCTTCTCAAAGAAGTCCAAGAAAATGTTCCTCTTAGCCTCTGAAAATATTGCAAAGAGGTAAAACTCAAAACAATATTTTTGGTATCTCAGAGTTAATTATTTTGGGCCTTTGAATTAAATAAATAACTATTTGCATTGGATATATATTTGATATATAAATAATATATGTCCAATAATACTGGAACATTTTATGTGGTTTGGTATATTTTAGTTCTAGCCACATAACTATTTTCAGGATTTTATAAAATGGTTTAGTATTTTACTAAACTAAAACAACACAGAACAAAATAAATAAATAAAACAGAAATAGGAAAAGCAGAGAGGAGAGAAACCTTACCTGGCGCTCACCTGGTAGCCCAGCCGGCCCAGCTCCTGTGCGGCCCAGCCCACCAGGCGTTCCCCCCCTGTCGTCTTCCTCCCCTCGCCCCGAAGCAGCTCGGTGGCGAGCGCTGGCGATGCCCCGGCCACCTCCTGCTTGCCGCCTTCCTCTCGTCGCCCTGGACCCCGTCCGCGACGCCACGCAACCCCCCGACCCTTCTCACTCTCCTTGCTCCTTCCCCCCCCCTCCTCTGTTTCTCGCACGCAGCCACCGAGCGGAGCTCGTCGCCGCCGTCCACTGCCACCACGGCCACCGGGCCTCCCTCGCTTCCCCGACTAGCCCACAAGCTCCGCCACTCCGTCCTCGACCCACCTCACCAAGCCTTGCCCCTCCAGAAGCCCCCGAACGGCCTCACCGGGCTCGTCTTCTACCTCGGACCCGCCGGCCATCACCGTCAAATTCGTCGGCTCCGGACCGTCCCCGACCTCGCCGAGGCCACCGCTGCACCCGCTGTGAGCTCCGCCACCGTTTCCCCCTCTTCCCCTCTTTGATTGATTGCCGTAGCCGTCGCCCCCTTGATGACCGAGATGCACCGCCGCCTGAGCTCGCCGTCGACGATGCTCCGGTGACCAAATGGTCACCCTGGAGTGTCCAACCTACTCCTCGCGATGCGTAGCACCCTTCTAGCCCCTTGCCCCGCTCTTCTACGCACTGAAACGCGATCCCGCGTGCAACCGAACTCCGGCGGCCACCTAAGTCGTCGCCGGCGCCGATTCCGGCCACCCCGACCCCAGCTAACTCCACCAAGAGCTTCGGCTCGTCCCCAGCTCCACCTAGATGCCCTCCGCGGCCCTTTTGGTCGTCGGAGTGGCCAAAACCACTCTCGCCGCCGCGTCGGGCTCGCCGGCGGCTAAACGCCGGCGCAGCTGACGTTGACTTTGACCACGGGTGGGCCCTGGTTGACTCCGATGAGTCACTGACAGGTGGGGCCCAGCCCTGTTAATTAACCCAGTTTAGTTTAATTAAATTCTAACTAAACTAATTACACTGACACGCGGGACCCACTGTCAGGTTTGACCGGACAGTGACCTGTTGACCTGCTGACGTCACTATGAGGTCATGCTGACGCAATAATTCCTTTCTGGAATTTAAATAAATCTTAAATGATTTAATAATTTCAGAAAATAGCTAAAACTTCAATAAATCATAGAAAATTAACCGTAACTCCAAATTAAATAATTTATATATGAAAAATTATCAGAAAAATTCAAGGAATCCATCTGTACCATTTTCATGCATGTTAGAACAACTTATAGCTGCTGTATAGCACAAATCAATTAAATGGCATTTGAATAATCACATATGGAGTTTGAATTTGAATCTTGTATTCAAACCAACCTCATTTAATCTGTTGCTAGTTGCATTAGCTCAAAACACATTCATATTGCCATGTCATGAGCATGCATCATATTGTGCATTGCATTGATTGTATTTCTTCTTTGTTGCCGGTATTTGTTCCCTCCCGATAGACGTGTACCGACGATGTGATCGTTGACACTGATGAAGACTCAATGTTATCTTCAGAAGTGCCAGGCAAGCAAAACCCCCTTGTTCATTCCGATACAATCCTACTCTCTCGCTCCTGCTCTCTTTTACTGCATTAGGACAACAACGATTCATCTGTTACTTGCTGCGGTAGCTGAACCCCTTTATCCTTTGCATGACCTGTCATTGCCACAGTAAATAGATGAAACCCACTAGCATGAGTAGGAGTTGTTTGAGCCCTGTTGTGCCTACTCATTCATGCTTGTTTGTCATGCCTGCTACTGCTTAGAGTTGAGTCAGGTCTGATTCATCGGGGATGAATCAGAGGTGTGTGAACATGTCCTACTGTGTGTGAGCTAAGTGTGTGAACACGATTTGGTAAAGGTAGCGGTGAGAGGCCATGTAGGAGTACATGGTGGGTTGTCTCATTGAAGCCGTCCTTAGGAACTGAGTTCTGTGTTTGTGATCCATGATTCAGCTACTACCATACATTGGGCCCTGAAATATGGACCCCGCTCGACTTCTTATCACCCTTGTCCTCTGTCCAGGAGTTGCAAGTAGTTTCTGGTGTTTGTAGTATGCTGGAGGCCGTGGGCAGCGCTGACCGGAGGGGTGGGCTGTGATGCGGTAGGCACGTGGCACGGTGTACCGGGCGCCCGTTTGGTGTCTCGGGAACCCTGTTCACATCGTTTGGGGCTGTGAGCGAAACTCCGGCCGGATCTCCTCATGGATGGAACCCGAATAGGCGATAAACCTGGACTAGAGACTTGAGTGTTTAGGTAGGTCGTGGTCTACACCCACGTCGGCTTTCGCTTGAAGTCTGCCGAGCACATGTCGTGTGCAGACGGCGTAAGTGGTGGAAACATGTATGAAGAAGTACACCCCTGCAGGGTTAACATCATCTATTCGAATAGCCGTGTCCGCGGTAAAGGACTTCTGGGTTGCTTATATCAGTTCATAGACAAGTGAAAGTGGATACTCTAAAATACGCAAGATAAGCGTGAGTGCTATGGATGGCGTTCTCGTAGGGAGACGGGAGCGGATCCATAGTGGTGTATTGATATGGTGAATATGTGGACTCGTGTGCGCCACCTCAAAAGAGTTACTTGCAGTCGTAGTTCAGGATAGCCACCGAGTCAAAGCTGGCTTGCTGCAGTTAAACCCCACCATCCCCTTTGTTGATAATGATGCATATGTAGTTAGTTCTGATGTAAGTCTTGCTGGGTACATTTGTACTCACGTTTGCCTATTTTATGTTTTTGCAGAGAGACTTCAGTCTCACTAGTAGTTCCGCGTGGACTTCGACGTTTAGCTTGTTACCTCAGCTACGATCTTGTGCCCTCGACAGGATCTGGTAGATAGTCAGGCTTCTCAGCCTTTTTCATTTATAGATGTCTGTACTCAGACATGATAGCTTCCGCTTGTGCTTTGATTTGTATGCTCTGAATGTTGGGTCATGAGACCCATGTTTGTAATATCTCGCTCCTCGGAGCCTATTGAATAAATACTTGAGTCGTAGAGTCATGTTGTGATGCCATGTTGTATTTGCACATATCGAGCATATTGTGTGTATGTTATTGAAATGCTTGGTATGTGTGGGATCTGACTATCTAGTTGTTTATCCTTAGTAGCCTCTCTTACCGGGAAATGTCTCCTAGTGTTTCCACTGAGCCATGGTAGCTTGCTACTGCTCCGGAACACTTAGGCTGGCCGGCATGTGTCCTTCTTCGTTCCTGTGTCTGTCCCTTCGGGGAAATGTCACGCGATGAATACCGGAGTCCTGTTAGCCCGCTACAGCCCGGTTCACCGGAGTCCTGCTAGCCCAGTGCTACAGCCTGGATTCACTCGCTGATGACCGACACGTTCGATGCTGGGTCATGGATGCCTGTCCCTGTAAGTTTGTGCCACTTTGGGTTTACGACTAGCCATGTCAGCCCGGGCTCCTTATCATATGGATGCTAGCGACACTGTCATATACGTGTGCCAAAAGGCGCAAACGGTCCCGGGCAAAGGTAAGGCGACACCCGTGGGAATACCGTGCGTGAGGCCGCAAAGTGATATGAGGTGTTACATGCTAGATCGATGTGGCATTGAGTCGGGGTCCTGACAGCGTTGGTATCAGAGCTTGACTGCCTGTAGGATTACCAAGCCAAACTGGTCGAAGTTGAGTCTAGAAATTCTTTAGTTATATAAGGGAATTGATTGTGGGATGGAACGTAAGGCTCTTTTTACTCCTTATACCTCATGCCTTCTGATCTGAGTCATCTTATCTTTCCTACGGGGTTAAGGAACTAGGCTATCTCTTCTTTCTATCAGGATCACGTGTTACTAATCCGTAGACTTATAGATTGTTGGATTTAAGCTCAGTTCAGTTCCTACTACTTCTGTATGTTAACTGTTGATCTCGAAACCTTGATATTGTGCTTCTGAGTGGTTATGCCACCATTTTTGTGATGTCTCAAATCTTTTTGAGCATTTACAGCCGTTATGCTGTCCGAGTCACCCCAGGTTTCTGAATAGTCTGAAGCATTTTCAACATCCCTTCCTCCCGTTCCGATGTTCCTTTGGGCCAGATTAACCACACTAATCCGTGAGTTGAGGTAAATTATTGCCTTGACATATATGTTGGAGCTATTATTATGACCCTAGGTGTTTTAGGGAGTCACCTAGTAATCTAGCCATGATCTGTGTTCCCGGTGTGAAGATTCTGGCCATCATTCTCGAAAGCATCTCGTGGTGCTACTTAGGAGTAGGTATTCTATTCCTGGGTTCTGAACCCGAGATTCACTCTATTTACTTCATGTTGATAGGGTTTGCTAGTTCCTTTAGGATATTAGTAACCTTTGCGATGGTCCTTGAAGTCCGTGGTATCTTCTTCTTCCAAATACCATGAACTACTTATGGCAGAAGTTCCTCGTTGAACTGAACGATCACAACAAGAGTGCTCACGATGAGTCCTCTATGCTATATTGTGACTCTGCCAGCTCAACCTTTCTGCATGGGTTATCCGGAAGAATTATGTTGAACTTGGTTCGACATACTAATCTATGCATCCACAACTCAGAAAGTTATATGTTCCTTTGAGTTGTCCCTCTTTAGTTGTCTACTGACCTTCGTCTATCAATTGATAGTCAAGAGTATGCGTGCATTCGTTTATCGATGCCTATTACTCTTGTGGTCCGTCAAGCCATTCTATCGCGGAATGACTAGGAGAAACAAACTCCAGTACCTCTTCCATATCCAGGATTGGGTCAAAGAAGTTGTGCTCCGCAGATCAAATTGCTAATCCAGCTTTTGCTCTGCTCTACCTTGGAGTATTACCATCTTTTATATCGGGATTGTTATAGGAATTGCACACCATCCTATGAACTCTTGGTACAGTGATACTTCTTGCCATCATTGTTCATTCCTCGGTTCCTGTGTTATTGTAACCGGAATGCCGACAAATGAATCATGGCGTGTGAAATCAATACTGGTAGCAACTCTGTTGCTTGGTAGTTAAATGGACGATAACCTCATTCTTAGCGTGTTGATTATTGAATCGTCACCCTAAGACTGATTGTGCTACCTAGTCCTTGTTCTCGGTGCACTCCTTGATCGATGAGTTAGGATTATTTCAAATCTTCGCTCTATTGATCATATCGTCTTGCCTCTAAAAGCAAGATTGTTCTCGAGCTTAGTAACATACCCGTGGTTCGTGATTTTCCGAATATCTTCTCGGAAATATTACCAGGTTGTCCCCTGACTGCTATGTTGAGCTCGTGATCAAGTCGGTTTCTTGTGAACCACCCTTTCTCCAAGAATCTGTGTTGGATATCCCGGAGCTAGTTGGTTAAGCTAGACAACAACTTGGAGAATTGGAAGATAAAAGCTTGCCTAACTTAGTTCGTTCCAAAGGGATATTCTTGTGTAGTGAGTGTTGAAGAAAGATGATATCGTCATCGATTGGTCCCTGTGATCAGTTGCTGGACCTATTGTCTTATCAATCCTTTGATTTGAGTGTGGGCTATCGTCAAATCAAACCAGAACCAACGATATTCGTAATGTTGTCTTACTCGTGGTTGATCCCTCGAGCATACACCACTATATCTTTTGGGTCTGACCAATGCTATCACTTGTTCACTTAACTATGGAATCCCTTTTAAAAGGAAACCCAGATGAATTGCTGTTGAGCCCATCGACAACATCCTTGTCTCCTCCATGATTTTGTTGAACATTAAGCTAGTGTTGGAAACTTTAGAAAGCATTTCTTCATGCTAGCTCATGAAGCATATGTCGGATGTAAGAAGTGACTTTCTCTAATTCATGTGCATCTGATGCAAGTTGCCGCCGTGGATTTGAGAAAGTTAGTTTTGCTTCCTCTGGAATCATCCCAAGTCAGTCATACACATGTGCGAAGTATTCTGTGGTTTGGAGATTTGCAACCTTCATTCTATATGTATCCCTAGCACACCAAGCCACTGATTGATTTGTTCAAGGGAAAGGAGTTGATGTGTAAATACTAGTTCGTGCACAAGATTCCTATATCCTCAATGATGGTTCCCTACCAGAACTCGGTAGTGTTTTATTATAAGACTACCATGTGATCATGTTTGTCTGAGACAGCATGTTCACACATGTGTAGCAGAACCAGCTCATGTTTTGGAGCTTGCTATCATAGTTCATTTCCCGAGAATCTCGCAACGTTATCTCGTCGAATTGTGTTGCAAACTTTCATTTTTCTTCCTAGACTCGATGGGTCTGGAATATCCTGACACCAACCAGATCTGAATCTCAGGCAGATATAATGGTTGGAACATTTCCCAAAAACTATAATACTGGTCCCTCGATAACCGGTAAAGTGGATGTCATGACCAACACACCCAGTCGGAAGACCTATTATTGTAGTATCTTGATTGAAGAAGTTGGCCACCTTCCCATAAGGACTTCGTAGGATTTACTCCCTAGTTGTGCCTTATGATTTTTGTCTTCCGAAGTCCGACCTTTTACTTGATGTTCTAGATACCAAACCATTTCAATGAATGGGATATGCTAGCACATCAAGGAGAACATTAGAAGCGGAGTGCTAAATGTCTCTCGGTCGATCATCCAGATTTTATTCCCTTGGCCCCGCCAAGGTGAAATCTGAGAAGGTGTTATCTTCTTTCGCATCCGCATCGTCCGTCAGTATTCATCATGGTAGCAAGTTGTGTTGCCAGGATCCTTGACACGGATATTGGTAAAATCTTGATGATTATGGAAATGCTCAAGTTCTTGAGAGCACGCACAAGCGTTAGGTGTTACCATCGACACTAACTAGGTTTGCTCTCAACTTCCTCGGTTATGCTATAACTTCTCAAACAGTGGATCCACTCTCTATTGTTGGGTTCTTCCCCGGTTACCAGAATCATTCCCAGCATTTGCATTTTGTTCCCAGCTTGCACCGCTAATGTGCCATTCTACCATGGGTCCCTTCCATTTCCGGTGGTAAGCAAATTCATCCATTACGTTGTCTTCAACAAGGTAATCCACATCATCCAAGTCCGAGTATGCCATTCTACCGACCCCCTCCAAACGATCGCTCGAGAATTGCCTTAGGCTGGTTTAAAGAGTCTCAATGATCTCTGAATCAAAGGTAATTCTTTTTGCCACTTAAGGGGATATATCTACGAGTCACCATCCCTAAGGTGTCTCGTTGTGGTATCATGGCAACTCAACTCCTCGCTACGTTGACAACCGTTCACCACCCTCTTAGGTGTGGAATTGTTGTCTACCTAGTGAACCCTTGTCATCTGCTTCACTCCATTCCTATGGGTGTGTGCTTCATCTCTCAGCTCGAGAGATGTTGCTATGTCTCATTCCGTGGGTTAATCCTGAGTTGTTCGACCTTCGAGAAGAACAATTCTTTTAGGGTCTTTCCTTCCTCTCGTTGTCATGATAGTTGGAGTTCTCAGAGCAAGACTTCGAGACAAGATGATGATCGAATCAAGGTTCTTATGAAGTGCAACCTGGATCGTGAAGATTGTGCTAGTTTGCGTTCCCCCTTCACCTTACCCTACGCTTGAATCTCGGGACGAGATTTTTGTTTAGTGGGGGTGAGTTGTCACATCCCTGGTCCTGTTATGCACTAGGCTAGACCTCATGTGAGCATCATGTTTTAATTCAAATGAAATTTGAATTGAGGGATTTTCAAAGCCTCAGAAACCTTCTAAAAATGATCAACATTAAAATCTTCTCAAAGAAGTCCAAGAAAATGTTCCTCTTAGTCTCTGAAAATATTGCAAAGAGGTAAAACTCAAAACAATATTTTTGGTATCTCAGAGTTAATTATTTTGGGCCTTTGAATTAAATAAATAACTATTTGCATTGGATATATATTTGATATATAAATAATATATGTCCAATAATACTGGAACATTTTATGTGGTTTGGTATATTTTTGTTCTAGCCACATAACTATTTTCAGGATTTTATAAAATGGTTTAGTATTTTACTAAACTAAAACAACACAGAACAAAATAAATATAAAAAAACAGAAATAGGAAAAGCAGAGAGGAGAGAAACCTTACCTGGCGCTCACCTGGTAGCCCAGCCGGCCCAGCTCCTGTGCGGCCCAGCCCACCAGGCGTTCCCCCCCCTGTCGTCTTCCTCCCCTCGCCCCGAAGCAGCTCGGTGGCGAGCGCTGGCGATGCCCCGGCCACCTCCTGCTTGCCGCCTTCCTCTCGTCGCCCTGGACCCCGTCCGCGACGCCACGCAACCCCCCGACCCTTCTCACTCTCCTCGCTCCTTCCCCCCCCCTCCTCTGTTTCTCGCACGCAGCCACCGAGCGGAGCTCGTCGCCGCCGTCCACTGCCACCACGGCCACCGGGCCTCCCTCGCTTCCCCGACTAGCCCACAAGCTCCGCCACTCCGTCCTCGACCCACCTCACCAAGCCTTGCCCCTCCAGAAGCCCCCGAACGGCCTCACCGGGCTCGTCTTCTACCTCGGACCCGCCGGCCATCACCGTCAAATTCGTCGGCTCCGGACCGTCCCCGACCTCGCCGAGGCCACCGCTGCACCCGCTGTGAGCTCCGCCACCGTTTCCCCCTCTTCCCTCTTTGTTTGATTGCCGTAGCCGTCGCCCCCTTGATGACCGAGATGCACCGCCGCCTGAGCTCGCCGTCGACGATGCTCCGGTGACCAAATGGTCACCCTGGAGTGTCCAACCTACTCCTCGCGATGCGTAGCACCCTTCTAGCCCCTTGCCCCGCTCTTCTACGCACTGAAACGCGATCCCGCGCGCAACCGAACTCCGGCGGCCACCTAAGTCGTCGCCGGCGCCGATTCCGGCCACCCCGACCCCAGCTAACTCCACCAAGAGCTTCGGCTCGTCCCCAGCTCCACCTAGATGCCCTCCGCGGCCCTTTTGGTCGTCGGAGTGGCCAAAACCACTCTCGCCGCCGCGTCGGGCTCGCCGGCGGCTAAACGCCGGCGCAGCTGACGTTGACTTTGACCACGGGTGGGCCCTGGTTGACTCCGATGAGTCACTGACAGGTGGGGCCCAGCCCTGTTAATTAACCCAGTTTAGTTTAATTAAATTCTAACTAAACTAATTACACTGACACGCGGGACCCACTGTCAGGTTTGACCGGACAGTGACCTGTTGACCTGCTGACGTCACTATGAGGTCATGCTGACGCAATAATTCCTTTCTGGAATTTAAATAAATCTTAAATGATTTAATAATTTCAGAAAATAGCTAAAACTTCAATAAATCATAGAAAATTAACCGTAACTCCAAATTAAATAATTTATATATGAAAAATTATCAGAAAAATTCAAGGAATCCATCTGTACCATTTTCATGCATGTTAGAACAACTTATAGCTGCTGTATAGCACAAATCAATTAAATGGCATTTGAATAATCACATATGGAGTTTGAATTTGAATCTTGTATTCAAACCAACCTCATTTAATCTGTTGCTAGTTGCATTAGCTCAAAACACATTCATATTGCCATGTCATGAGCATGCATCATATTGTGCATTGCATTGATTGTATTTCTTCTTTGTTGCCGGTATTGTTCCCTCCCGATAGACGATGTTCCGACGTTGTGATCGTTGACACTGATGAAGACTCAATGTTATCTTCAGAAGTGCCAGGCAAGCAAAACCCCCTTGTTCATTCCGATACAATCCTACTCTCTCGCTCCTGCTCTCTTTTACTGCATTAGGACAACAACGATTCATCTGTTACTTGCTGCGGTAGCTGAACCCCTTTATCCTTTGCATGACCTGTCATTGCCACAGTAAATAGATGAAACCCACTAGCATGAGTAGGAGTTGTTTGAGCCCTGTTGTGCCTACTCATTCATGCTTGTTTGTCATGCCTGCTACTGCTTAGAGTTGAGTCAGGTCTGATTCATCGGGGATGAATCAGAGGTGTGTGAACATGTCCTACTGTGTGTGAGCTAAGTGTGTGAATACGATTTGGTAAAGGTAGCGGTGAGAGGCCATGTAGGAGTACATGGTGGGTTGTCTCATTGCAGCCGTCCTTAGGAACTGAGTTCTGTGTTTGTGATCCATGATTCAGCTACTACCACGCATTGGGCCCGAAACCAATGGACCCTCTCGGCTTCTTAATCACTCTTGTCCTCTGTCCAGGAGTTGCAAGTAGTTTCTGGTGTTTGTAGTATGCTGGAGGCCGTGGGCAGTGCTGACCGGAGGGGTGGGCTGTGATGCGGTAGGCACGTGGCACGGTGTACCGGGCGCTCGTTTGGTGTCTCCGGAACCCTGTTCACATTGTTTGGGGCTGTGAGCGAAACTCCGGCCGGATCTTCTCATGGATGGAACCCGAATAGGCGATAAACCTGGACTAGAGACTTGAGTGTTTAGGTAGGCCGTGGCCGACACCCACGTTGGGCTTCCGCTTGAAGGTTGCCGAGTACATGTCGTGTAAACGGCGGTAAGTGGTGAGAGCGTGTGTGAAGAAGTACACCCCTGCAGGGTTAACATCATCTATTCGAATAGCCATGTCCGCGGTAAAGGACTTCTGGGTTGCTTATATCAGTTCATAGACAAGTGAAAGTGGATACTCTAAAATACGCAAGATAAGCGTGAGTGCTATGGATGGCGTTCTCGTAGGGAGACGGGAGCGGATCCATAGTGGTGTATTGATATGGTGAATATGTGGACTCGTGTGCGCCACCTCAAAAGAGTTACTTGCAGTCGTAGTTCAGGATAGCCACCGAGTCAAAGCTGGCTTGCTGCAGTTAAACCCCACCATCCCCTTTGTTGATAATGATGCATATGTAGTTAGTTCTGATGTAAGTCTTGCTGGGTACATTTGTACTCACGTTTGCCTATTTTATGTTTTTGCAGAGAGACTTCAGTCTCGCTAGTAGTTCCACGTGGACTTCGACGTTTAGCTTGTTACCTCAGCTACGATCTTGTGCCCTCGGCAGGATCTGGTAGATAGTCAGGCTTCTCAGCCTTTTTCATTTATAGATGTCTGTACTCAGACATGATAAGCTTCCGCTTGTGCTTTGATTTGTATGCTCTGATTGTTGGGTCATGAGACCCATGTTTGTAATATCTCGCTCCTCGGAGCCTATTGAATAAATTACTTGAGTCGTAGAGTCATGTTGTGATGCCATGTTGTATTTGCACATATCGAGCATATTGTGTGTATGTTATTGAAATGCTTGGTATGTGTGGGATCTGACTATCTAGTTGTTTATCCTTAGTAGCCTCTCTTACCGGGAAATGTCTCCTAGTGTTTCCACTGAGCCATGGTAGCTTGCTACTGCTCCGGAACACTTAGGCTGGCCGGCATGTGTCCTTCTTCGTTCCTGTGTCTGTCCCTTCGGGGAAATGTCACGCGATGAATACCGGAGTCCTGTTAGCCCGCTACAGCCCGGTTCACCGGAGTCCTGCTAGCCCAGTGCTACAGCCTGGATTCACTCGTTGATGACCGACACGTTCGATGCTGGGTCATGGATGCCTGTCCCTGTAAGTTAGTGCCACTTTGGGTTTACGACTAGCCATGTCAGCCCGGGCTCCTTATCATATGGATGCTAGCGACACTGTCATATACGTGTGCCAAAAGGCGCAAACGGTCCCGGGCAAAGGTAAGGCGACACCCGTGGGAATACCGTGCGTGAGGCCGCGAAGTGATATGAGGTGTTACATGCTAGATCGATGTGGCATTGAGTCGGGGTCCTGACAGTCCCGCCACCGGAAGGCGGTGGCGGATCTTCTGGGCCAGGTACCCGGCCTCCCGAAGCTTTGTGATGTCCTTCTCCTGGACAGTAGAGGCCATCCACTTGCCTCCTGCTCCGGATCCAGACATTTTTGGAAGAACCCTCGATGGTGGAGAACATGAACGCTCGGGTGTTAGGGCTCAGGCGAAAAAGAATGGATGAGCAGAAGGAGAAAGCGTGGGTGAAAGGGAGAGGCCTTTCCTCTTTATAAAGACAATAAAACTCTGCGCCTCCCCGCTTGCCTAATAAAACCTGCTCGTTCCCCACTCACCGCGTTTGGTGGTGCTGTTGGATTACCCATACCCATATTGATGAGAATCCTGCAATAATAGGGACACGATCTCTGCTTCGACAAGATGTACCAAAGGAACCGCCTCGCAATATGTGTGGTATCTGGTTATTAAAAAACGGCTCGAATAAAGGTCAGGCCGTGGCGTGATGTCACGCTACAAAGAGTTGTCAGCAGATCGGATTCGTGAATTATTGTTCTCTCTACGGTGGTATGCGAAATTTGTCTTGCAGAGACGTACACGGTCCTCGTGTTCGGAATTTATCTTGGAGTATTCGGAGATGGAACCTGCCTTGCAATGTCGAAGACAATTTGTGCGTCGGACTCATCATCATTGAAGCCTGGTTCAGGGGCTACTGAGGGATTCCTGGATAAGGGGGTATCCGAACAGCCGGACTATGTACTTTGGACTCTCCTTTGCGTGGAAGGCAAGCTTGGTGATTCAGATGTAGATCTCCTTCTCTGTAACCGACTCTGTGTAACCCTAGCCCCCTCCAGTGTCTATATAAACCGGAGGGTTTAGTCCGTAGGACAACAACAATCAGACCATAGGCTAGCTTCTAGGGTTTAGCCTCTACGATCTCGTGGTAGATCAACTCTTGTAATACTCATATCATCAAGATCAATCAAGCAGGAAGTAGGGTATTACCTCCATCTAGAGGGCCCGAACCTGGGTAAAACATCATGTCCCCAGTCTCCTGTTACCATTAGCCTTAGACGCACAGTTCGGGACCCCCTACCCGAGATCCGCCGGTTTTAACACCGACACACATCACCTCCATGACTCTCCGGACTATTTATGTGCGTTGCTGGTATGGCAGAAGACATCACAAGATGTTTACCACGGTATGGTCATTGAGGACACACCTGCACTTGAGAGATTACTTGTAGTTGATCAAGAAGGTCCAATAAGAATCAATGTCGTTTCTGCGCCAAAATTGGCAGTGGTGGGCTACTCGTCTGACAAATACTACGAACTTGTTATTGGATACACACCCGTTCAGGTACAACAGCCGCCTTCTACCTCGCCTTCTACAAATTAACATTATTTCTAATTTTGAAGATGTTTGTTTGTCTGTCATCCAGAAAATGATTCCCACAAGCTTGGCCCCGAAACTGCGCACAGTGAAGGTCTTGGAAATAGAATCTATCGGCCCCAACCTGGAGCAAGTTGTCAGTTTCGTGAGATGCTTTCCGTGCCTGGAGAAGCTATATATCGAGGTGATGTTCCTTTCCTGTTAAATGTTAACCATAAGGGAGTTCAATTTGTGACACCATTTTCCAAGTTTACAATGACAATGTACTATCATTTCTGAAGGATTCTTTTGGAGGATTTCAGTACATACATGTCCCCCCCCCATATTGGTTGCTTGATCCATATGGTTACAATCCATAAGCATTTCTCCTATGGATTCATTTGTACTAGTTTTCTTAGGGAACGTTTCATCCAATCCAACCTCTTGTGAAGAAGGCTACATTTTTTCTAGAATGTAATCAAATGCCCATGTTAATCATGTCAGATCGAAGATGGCATGTTAGTGCATTTTACAAATCCTGCAAACCAAGTAGGCATGTAGTAGTGTTCAAAACTGCATGTAGGCACTAACACGTTTTCTTCTTTTGCAGATAAGATTAGGACTAGTGGTGGATAATGTGATACAATATAACAATCACGTCGAATACCTAAATCTGCATCTCTCAGAAATTACTTTGAACTCCTACCGAGGGACCTTACCGGAGATTATATTCGCCAGGTTCTTTGTTGTCAGAGCAAGGGTGCTGAAGGTAATGAGGTTTTCCCTACATTATTTTGCAAAAAATGAATGGTTTGTTGATCAGCGTCGGCGCCTGCGGCAGAATGGAATAGGCTCCGAAAATGCTGAATTTCATTTGGGAAATTCAGATGACAGAGTAATCGGAAGTCATCATGTCAACCCCATACATGACTTCTCAGTGGCTGACCCCTTTGCAAAAATTATGAGGTTTTGAAACCAGACTTAGAAGTGGTAAAATTAGTTTGAACCTCTCTGATATCCATGTTCAGCGGATCAGCGCGAGCGTTTGCAGCTGATGAGCTGAATTTCATTTCTAATATCAGTTTGAACCTTGTTATCTTCGAACTTGAGCCATATAACTCTGGAATTTGAACCTTGTAATATTTTGAGATTTTGTGGTACAATCGTTGAAATGGCATCATATGGGACTCGTATATTGGTAGCACTATTTTGACCTTAAAATGCAATTGTCTTAGATTTTATTAACCATTCTCGAATATGTTTACCATGTCGATCTCACAGCACACGATCTGCATAGCTAACTCGACTGCGATCTTCGACATTATTGCACACAGTTGGTTTCTTCAACCGTGTGCCCTGTAGAGCGCAGAGTTAATTATAACACTCGAGTGTCCATAATCACCCTTCTGTGTAACTTTGACCTCATCACCCACGGGTAAACTTATGACCAAAGTCATTCCACACACTTCTTTTTTACAAAGCTTTTTGCCAATAAACGTCCATGATTTGTCCCTCTTCTAGCCGACGCGTGGCCAAACTAGCCGAGCGGGAAGCTTGCGCGGTAGCACAGGAACAGGCTCACCAACGATACATTTGGCGCCTCTTCGAGCCCCACGTGGTCAAACGAAACGTGTGCGGTGCGGTGTTGTCAAGAGTCCAGTAGAATCCTCCGCTATGAACTCCGTGACAAGACGTGACAATTACAGGCCCGCCGGACCCCATTTATTACAGCGGCCATTCAACCTTTCGATCGGCCCCTGTTGGGAAACACAGTAATTTCAAAAAAAATCCAACGCACACACAAGATCTATCTAGGTGATGCATAGCAATGAGAGGGGAGAGTGTTGTTCACGTACCCTCGTAGACCGTAAGCGGAAGCGTTATGACAACACGGTTGATGTAGTCGTACGTCTTCACGATCTGACCGATCCTTGCACTGAAGGTACGGCACCTCTGCGATCTACACACGTTCAGCTCGATGACATCCCACGAACTCTAGGTCTAGCTGAGGTCGAGGGAGAGTTTCGTCAGCACGACAACGTGATAACGGTGATGATGAAGTTCCCGGCGCAGGGTTTCACCTAAGCACTACGACGATATGACCGAGGTGGAATATGGTGGAGGAGGGAACCGCACATGGATAAACAATCAATTTCTGTGTCTATGGGTTGCCCCCTTCCCCCGGATATAAAGGAGTGGAGGAGGGAAGGGTCGTCCCTCTCTATGGCACGCCCTAGGGGGAGTCCTACTCCCACCGGGAGTAGGATTCCCCCCTTCCCTAGTTGGAGTAGGAGAGGAAGGAAGGAGGAGAGAGGGAGAAGGAAAGGGGGGCCCACCCAATTCAGATTGGGCTTGGGGGCGCCCCCTCCTTGGCCGCCTCCTCCTCTCTCCCACTAAGGCCCAATAAGGCCCATACACTCCTCGGGGGGGTTCCGGTAAACCCCCCGTACTCCGGTAAATGCCTCAACTCACCCGGAACCATTCGAATGTCCAAACATAGTCATCCAATATATTGATCTTTATGTCTCGACCATTTTGAGACTCCTCGTCATGTCCGTGATCATATCTGGGAATCCGCACTACCTTCGGTACATCAAAACACATAAACTCATAATACCGATCGTCACCAAACGTTAAGTGTGCGGACCCTACGGGTTCGAGAACTATGTAGACATGACCGAGACTCATCTCCCGGTCAATAACCAATAGCGGAACCTGGATGATACATATTCTATGAAGATCTTTATCGGTCAAACTGCATAACAACATACGTCGTTCCCTTTGTCATCGGTATGTTACTTGCCCAAGATTTGATCGTCGGTATCTCAATACCTAGTTTAACCTTGTTACCAGCAAGTCTCTTTACTCGTTCCATAATGCATCACCTCGTAACTAATTCATTACTCACATTGATTGCAAGGCTTATAGTGATGTGCATTACTGAGAGGGCCCAGAGATGCCTCTCCGACAATCGGAGTGACAAATCCTAATCTCGATCTTTGCCAACTCAACAAACACCACCGGAGACACCTGTAGAGCATATTTATAGTCATCCAGTTATGTTGCGATGTTTGGTAGCACACTAAGTGTTCCTCCGGTATTCGGGAGTTGCATAATCTCATAGTCATAGGAACATGTATAAGTTATGGAGAAAGCAATAGCAATAAACTAAACGATCAAAGTGCTAAGCTAACGGATGAGTCAAGTCAATCACATCATTCTCTAATGATGTGATCACATTTATCAAATGACAACTCTTTGTCCATGGCTAGGAAACTTAACCATCTTTGATCAATGAGCTAGTCAAGTAGAGGCATACTAGTGACACACTGTTTGTCTATGTATTCACACATGTACTAAGTTTCCGGTTAATACAATTCTAGCATGAATAATAAACATTTATCATGATATAAGGAAATATAAATAAGACTTTATTATTGCCTCTAGGGCATATTTCCTTCAGTCTCCCACTTGCACTAGAGTCAATAATCTAGATTACATTGTAATGATTCTAACACGCATGGAGTCTTGCACTGCAAAAAAAGACACATCCGTGACATTTTGGGCCGAACGGAAAAAAATCTGTCATACATATGACACTTCTATGATGATAATTGTGACAAAACCCGGTATCATCATAGATGTGGTGGGCTCCTACTTCTATGACAAAAAATCATGACAGAAAATGGGCTTTTCGTCCTGGGCGGGCCGGAGACACAGCTGCATGACATTCTTTGGGCCGTCCATGACGGAAAAAACCATGGTAGAAGCGAGGGGGAGGAAAATTTCAGGGAGTTGCCGGTTATGGTGGGAGGTCGGGGGCCGAGCGATGTGCGTTTCTCTCGTACACGTACGCGCGTGTGTGCGAGGCATTGGCTCTAACTGAACCCAAGCGAGGCGTTGGGCTCTAACTGAACCCGAGCGATTGCAATGCAGGCTATGCGTTACTGAACCCGAGCGATTGATAGATGGTTGTTAACTGAACCCGGTCGAGCGATTCCTTCGCTACTGCTGCTAACTGAAGCCGATCGATGTTGCCTCTGGGATGAACAGTGAGCGTTGCGGGGGGGTGGAGGGTTGATGAATAGTGAGCGGTGGCGTTGCCTCTGGATGAATAGGACCCCATGGTGTGGAGGGCTGGATGAACAGTAGACGGTGGAGGGGTGCCCGTGGATGGGTGGTTGAACAGGACCCTGTGGTGTGGAGGGCTGGATGAACAGTAGACGGTGGAGGGCTGGATGAACAGTAGACGGTGGAGGGGTGGTTGAACAGTAGCCGGTGGAGTAGCGCGCGGTGGAGTCTGGATGAACAGTAGCCCGTGGAGGCTGGAGGAGGTCGATGGTAGCCCGTGGAGGCTGGAGGAGGTCGACGGTGGAGATGAACAGTATCCTGTGGAGTCCCATTTTGCGGTACGCCACACCCCTCCCGATCAACAGGACCCCCGTTTCGAACGTAGGAGGTCCGTTTTGTCCGTTTTGCGGTACACCAGACCCCTCCCGATCAACAGGACCCCCGTTTCAACCGTAGGAGGTCCGTTTCGTCTGTTTTGCGGTACGCCACACCCCTCCCGATCAACAGGACCCCCGTTTCGACCGTAGGAGGTCCGTTTCCTCCGTTTTGCAGTACGCCACACCCCTCCCGATCAATAGGACCCCTTTTTGACCTTAGGAGGTCTGTTTCCTCCGTTTTGCGGTACGCCACACCCTTCCCGATCAACAGGACCCCGTTTCGACCGTAGGAGGTCCATTTCCTCCGTTTTGCGGTACGCCAGACCCCTCCCGGTGAACAGGATCCCATTTCGAATGTGGCCGGTGGAACACAAGGCCGTTTCCTCCGTTCTGCGGTACGCTAGGCCTCGTTTCCATTGCCTGTTCCGTCCAAGCCCTCCCGATGAACACGATAACGCATTCCGTTGCCTCCCGATGTACACAACGCATTTCGTTGCCTCCCCATGAATACGACGACGACGTTGTTTCTCCGTTCCGACCCAGCCAATGTACACGAGCCCTGGCCATACATATATATGCGCGAGTAGGCGTTCGAGACCCCCCCCCCCCGTATGTACACATATGTGGCCGTATTTTCTTTCTTGCAACCTGGCCGCTGTAAGTACGTGTACATGCTACGTGCGCGCCTCTACTATGACACGTGCGCGCCTCTACTACGACACGTGCGCACCTTACATCCACCAGTATATATGTGCGTACACGTTCGTGACCAGAATGACAACGCTACGTATGCTTCGACAAGGTGGGTCCCGACTGTCAGGAACTTCCTTGTCTGCGAAGATGTAGCTGGTGGGTCCCAACAGTCAGTGGGGCGAATGTTTTTTTTTGCTCGGACGCACTTCCTTTTGTGCAAAGATGTAGCTAGTGGGTCCCAGCAGTCAGGGGGGCGAATCGTTTTTTTTTTGCCCAGACGCACTTCCTTGCGTGCGAAGGTGTAGCTGGTGGGTCCCAGCAGTCAGGGGGGAAACGTTTTTTTCGTGAAATAAGGTGGCCCGTCCGGTGGGTGCCTGCTGTCAGGTGGAGGAATAATTATTTTGCGCGTAATAAGGAGGCACTTCCTTGCGACCGCCATGGACCCAGCTGTCAGCCTCTCCACGTACAATACTCTTTGGATGGAAGTCGGTCGTTGACCACGTTGACCACGCTGCGACAAGAGCACTAGGGCGGTGGACGACGGCGAGGCCTAGGAAGGGGACGACGCGGAGCCGAGGAAGACGCAGCAGTGGAAGCCCACGCGGAGAGGAGTATGAGGGTTCACTGGTTCGGCTGCGGTGTGAGGCTGCCATCGCCGCAGAATAACAGGGGGTGTGGGTGAGTGGAGGGATGGCCTGCCAGCGGTGGGAGTAGTATGGGGGCGGTGAGGCCTCCGCGGCAGCACAACCGGCCACGGGAGGCAGGAGCAGGCGGCACGACCGGCGCTGCTTTGGGCGGCTGGACCAAGAAGACTAGAGGTTGAAGAAGCACTACGACCGTTGGATGGACATCGTACGGTCACTGAAGCTAGAATCGTTTATTATTGACTAAGTTGACAGAGCCCTTGGTACGCTCCAACTTAGTAGGCCCACAGGTCAGCCTCCGAAACGGTGTGCCCCAGATGTCAGGGGGAGGAATCATTTTTTGGGCGGCCGAAGCTAAGAATATCCGAGATTGAAGAAGAAGCACGACATCCGTTGGATAGACATCCAACGGCCACTGCTGCTAGAACCGTGTGTTGACTATAATAAGTTGACAAAGCCTTGCATACGCGTCAACTTATTTTTTTAGGGGACGCGTCACTTAGTAGGCCCACAAGTGTGTGGCAGAGAACTTATAGCCCATTTGCGTTTTGTAAGAATGTACAGCCCATTCTTGAATTCTAATGGAATTTACAACAGCCCATTTACAGTTTGTTAAAAGTACAACCCATTTTCTAGCTAGGACAACGATTAATAATTTCAACCAACCGTTGAAGACAGAATTCAATAAAATTTCCCACATTTTGATGGGATCCGAAATATTTTTATCCCGAAATTTCTAGTCAGATTAAATATAAATTTGTATTACGTAAAAATCCAACGAAACATTGCGCGCGCAACAATGAAAATTTAAGATTTTCAAAATCCATAAATAATATTTTATAAACTAATTTCGTGTTTGGTGCATTTTTTTATAGTTACTGCCCAGTTTTTATAATTACATCCCATTTATTATTTTTAAAGCCCATTTTCCTGTTAAGCCTAATGCATCCCTCCTAGGAAAGATTTGCAGCCCAGCGGGGCGGAGAATAACAAGTTGACCTTGCCTGGGTATTCCTCAAAAAGACGTATAGCTGGGCTAGCCATTTTCATCTGGAAAAAATTAGTATCTGGGCTGGATATCTGGCCTGGGCTTTACGGGCCACAGCCCGCCCAGTTAATACCCTGCTCTCCTCTGAACAACAACGAAATCATCGCCAAGAAAAACTCTGCAGTGCTCACGCCTCAAAAACACAAATACTGCTCGAGTTGCTTGGTCCCAGGTGTCGGCCGCACCTTGTGCAATTCTCTCGTTTATATTGACTACATATGTTGACAATGGTGTGGGACCGTGATGTTAGGAAACCGGGAGAAAGCAAAAAATATATAGTTATACATAATAAGGAGGCACTTGCGTACGTACGGCTATGGCCCTAGTGGGTCCCTAGTGTCATCCAGTCAAAATAAACTCATCTCCTGAATCCTCATGTTCGTTGACGATGTTAACAATGCTCGGCGCCATGGCGAGCGCAACAACTTGAAGGACAACAGAGAGGGCCTCGTGGGCCCTACGGATGGTCTGATACAGTGCCTGCTGCTCATTCAGGAAGCCGGGATCATCGGACACCTATGAGCACCTTCGAGAAACTGAGACGGCATAAAACGGTAAGGCCACGCTTGGGAGCTCTAGTTTATTTCAAACCTATATTAACATACACAAGTGTAATTTACTCGTCATCGGAAACAGCGCGTAAAATACAGGCGTAATGAAACCGAGTGCCCGAGGTCTATAAGTAAAACCGGCGGGTTACGTGTGTAATTTGAGAGACCAGTGTATATTTTACGAGCACTGCTATATGGACAACATTACTAGACGATACATGCACGACGTGCGTATCATGCCATCCATAGGCAAGGCTGAAATAGCAGCTAACGGCTGGATTAGCAATCGTCCGAGTGTCATTCAGCGTTTTTATCGTGTGTGAAGTACTTCCGATATTTTACTAGTCGAAATTGACCAACCAAGCGCCTTTGCCCGAGACCATCTGCTTTAATTTACAAGCGTCAGTTTTACAAGCGGTTTTGGTTGGAAAACAATGATCCAATCACGGCCTAATATCATGAGTTGGTCGGAAGATCATATGGTTTCACGTCTAACCTACCCGACTTGTCGTATAGGCTATGAATGAAACATCAGACGATGAACTTCTTAAGCACGGAAACAACAGAAGAGGATGATCTTCTTAACAAGCAAATCACTGGCATTAGATCGACATGCAAAACAATACGAAGCATTATTCTCAGGAGGCACGGTGAACAGCTCGTGATGCCGCATGCCACAACATTCCAAGCTCAACTTTGCAATCAAACACAAGGCCTGGCATTACATAGACAATATTCAGAACAAACTCTTAACACAGGAATATCTCAGCAGAGTAACTATTTACTTCTAAACTGAACACAGGAATAGGAAAAAACACTCGACGCTGCTCACAGCAAGGGCGTCCCACTCAAAAATATCAAATGCATGTCTTCTGGCTAACATCAATGAGCAAATTTTGACAAGGTTTTCCAATTCCAATATATTAAACTAACGTCTTCTTGCTAACATCAATGATTAAACTTTGACAAGCTTTTCCCATTCAAAATATGTAATGCCTATGATCGTGGAGTCCTGTCGTAGCTTCTTAAATTGCCAATGGTCTCTGCAGACTAGTCATGTCACCGGTGTCTAATAATACTCTGTAAAGCTTCTCGGTCATTCCTTCTGTAATGTAGCGCAAACAGTGACTGCTTCTTTCTGCAAAGTGGAACGACCAACTGGACCCAGTAATGCAGCAGTTTGCCTTGGACACATTGGCTCATTTTGTGCAGTTCAATTAAAATCGAAGTCGGAATAAAACCGAGCTTTAATTTTGATATCCCTGTAAGCAACAATAGGTATAAGGGAAACATCTAACTTATCTTGGATGGAAAACAAAGTAGGATAGTAGCATTTCTAAAACGGTTGCATTGATTCATATTAACAGAGACATTCTCTTGAAACAACATTCGTTAAAAATGTAATTTACTTTTAACAGTGGCATTGCTTCAATTTTCCGGCGGCATTCTTAGATTAACAACAGCAAAATAGTTGTATGGGACATGCCATCACCATGTGTGTCCACACGTATAAATGGGTGATGCAGAGTATGTAGCCAAGCAGCCTATATGCGTTGGTCCCATATTTGTTCCCTTTGAACCTTTTTCCTATTTGAGGGCAGCAAATCTAGTCCTGCACAAACCACCCGACCCCCCAGTTTCTTTCCCTTTGCAACAAAGAGATCGGTTCCATACAGATGTGTGTACTGGGTTACCCCCTTTTCCCTTTTCGACCTACAAAGCGGCTGGATAGCCAGTCTATACTACTTTCCGCCCCTCCTTTCCTCATTGAACCACGTCCTAGATTCTTGCTCCAGCCTACTGCATCCTTCTTTCCTCTTTGAACCAAGACCTAGATTCGACTATAGATCGAAAAAGATCCACATGCAGCTAGAGCAACGACGGTTTCAAAGAAACTTATACCTTAGGGTCGTCGGGATGTGGCAAGACGTGCGGCGGGAGGCCGGATCTGCCCACACTATGTACGGCAGCGAGGAAGAAGGGGTCGGTGGCCCTCCCGCACAGGCGCTGGGTGAAAGAGAACAGCGCAGCCGGCAGTGGATTGCCTCCCTCGCCGAAGGCGATAGAGTGAACGCTGCACCTCCTCCCCTTCCCGGTGCGACGGGATACGGACGCCTCCTTCACCAGCTGTGAGGGGGAGAGAGAGACAAGAGGCCAACGCAGTCTTGTTTAGATCTGGTGAAGAGAGGGTGAGAGACTGTGAATATAGCAAACCCTAGCAAATGAACGCTGAGCCTCCAGCGTGTAACATATATGTAGTGCGGCGAGCGTGTGGAGAGTGCAAACCCTAGCGAACAAGCGCTGAGGCTCCCGCTTATATATATACTACTATAGTATAGACTGAGCTCCGGTGCCTTCACTGCACCTGCTTTTCGATGTATGACAGGTGAGCCAGCCACATTTTGGGCTCACCTGTCATAAACCCAAAGGCAGGTGCACTAAGTCAATGAAGCTGCGTCCATATAGTACTCTCGTGTATACGACTAATATATAGTGGAGTGGTTTTCTTATTCTCTCCATAACAATCGTTTTAAATTGTGTAAGTACGAAACGAAACTCTTTATTTAATGTATAGTGAAGAAAACTAGTACTACTACTTCCGATGAACTAACGATCCACGCCCACGCGTCCTGGTCGCACTTCCTATCCTTCATGTGTGGTACACTACCCTCCCTTAAGTGAACAACCACACATGCGCCAAATTATCGGAAACGTGTGAGAGTGTGTACAAATAAAGAATTTTAATTTCAATTATCGGAAAGGTTTGAGAGTATTACAAAGTTTGACTTCAGTCAAATCTAATATGCGGAGTAAATAAAAATGGAGGGCTACTACGTCCATCCGGGTTTTTAGTCCAGACCATTTTTTAAATCAAAGTTAATAGCTAGACAAATAAAATTACAGGGGAGCTGGAGACAAAGTTGTGAGAAGGGTTAGAAATCAATACAAAACTTATGCTCTTAGTACCAACGTCGATCCTTCTTCGAGGAAACATTTGGTTCATAGCCAATTGTGTGATAAAATTGCACCAACGTGAAAGACGACTGCGTCTCCAACGCAACCAAGGTGAACTGACGAAGGATATCATCTTTGTGCGTAACAAGCAAAGAGCACTGATGGAAGACAACTTGTTTTTCATTGAAAATCGATCAGCTTCACCAGCCGACGCAACCATGAGGCGCAACCATGAGCATCGATAGGTCATCGTGGTGATGCATCATCCATTTGGCATCAAGTTTGGGTGAGGCACCTATGAAGTTCGACAAATCCTCACTGTGGTCTGTTTCTTCTCAGTAATCAAGCTCGAGGAAGGAAGAACCACGTGGCAGAGGACAGTGAGGCGGAACAACAATGGCCATCCAATTTTGTGCAGTTCCAATAAAATTGAGGAAGACATGCCTGGGTATGGAGACACGCATCGCTGTTTCCAAAAATATAAAAAAGGGTTAGCAACGACATCTGAATTGTCAATAAGAATTAATGAAAAGTACACCAACAAACAGAAGCATCATAATATCTTGATGGGAACTAAACCAGGATAACCGAGGAAAAAGCATTTCTTCATTTAACCAGTGATAGTACTACCATCATATGGACAATGACCGCACAACCACCATGTACTTTTTTCGAAACAACATGTATTCCTCCACCGAGGCATAAATCAGGACAACTTTTCGAGTGGCATTTCCTCTATAATAGTACTACTAGTAGGTGACGTTGGACCAGCCGACGAACCCTAGCTACTACTATGCATGGGGAGCTGGGGAGTAGTCGCATAGAAGAAAACCCGCACGCAGCAACCCGGGGAGCAGGACCAGTACAAGAAGTTATACCTCAGGTGGGCGAGATGTCGTTTAGGCGGGCGGGCAGGATCTGCCCACACGAAGGCAGCGAACAAGGGCGCGGAGGATCTTCGTCCACGCCAGCGCCGGCTCCGAGAGGACGGTGCGCATCGGCTTCCTCCGTCGCCGACGGCGACAACGTCAATGCTGCACCTCCTCACCTCCCGCAGCGGACGGGATTCGGCTGGATCTGTGACCACCGGTGAGGAGAGAGATAGAGTGGACACTGTCATCTTGTTTTGATATGGAGAGGGTGAGAGAGTGAGACGCGAGAAACTATATCAAACAAGAGGCTATAATGGAGTAAAAAAATCTCTCCATAGCAGTGGTTTTAAATAGAATACGCGCGTTCCCGGAAAAAAGAAACGAAAACTGGCGGACAATTTTTTAAGGGTCTGTCTAGGACACATCTAGATGTGACATAGTTATGTCACATCTAAGTTGATGTCCACTCTGTTTGTGGTCTATTTTTTTTGTCCTAGTTTTTTTTGTTTCTTGTTGCTACTCCCTCCGTCCAGGTGTGTAGGGCGTCTAAGGAAGGGCAGCGTGATTTCCTCAAAAAAAGGGAAGGGCAGCATGATCTAGGCGCGAGTGGAGTGGGCGAAGTGAAAATTTAAACCAGGAAAATAGCCAGTTACCGAGCAAGTTTAGCCCTTAATTCTCGCTGGTAAATCTCGCTAGACACGCCAATTTATTGCCTGACCTTTCCCTTCCTCAACGAGCTGCGCATGCATGCAACAATACTCGCGCTAGTTAATTGCCTTCCGATTTTTTCGCTCGGGCTGACCAATAATCAACTAACACATACCGCGGGTCATCATTTTTGATTAACACGACATTTAAAAATGGCTGCACAGGGAGCTAGAACAAGAGACTGTAAAACGAGGCTGGTTTAACTACCTATATGCGACTAAAACTTTTGGAAAAAATGGACTCTCTTAGACGCCCTACACACCTGGACGGAGGGAGTACATTATATACTTGTGGGAGCTTAGATGTGATATCCTTAAATAACATCTAGATGTGAATTAGACAAACTGATTTTCTAACGTACCAAGAAAAGAAAACTCGAGCAAAAACACGCCCCTGCTTCCAGGTCACGAGAGTCGTCGCGCACACACACATAGACATAGACATGCATATCCGTGTTTACATAATATTCCATTTCCATCTCCATCTCCAATCATATTTGTCCAACTGGCACATTATTTATGTTGTTACGCAGCAATATTAACGTACAACATCTCTTGTTTGCGCACGTCCGGACCGCTGCCACGGCCGGTCCTGACCAACCCGAACCCTCTTCATCACCCGCGCGTGCTTCCCGCCCGAAACGGTCAGTGCCGCATTCATGCCCGGCCAGAGCGGACGCGACCTCTCACTGGCGCCGGCATTGAAGCGGCACGCCGACCGAGAGAGCGTCACCCACGCCGCTTCCGGGTGCACGCGGCTGCTCCGCGTTCAAAGGTCACAATAACCGGCTACAACATGCATGTAAAAAGTTCTTGGGAGTCCGTGCTACAGCTAGCTGTCCTCCCCCAACTCGTCAATCTCTTCCAGTAGTGCTAGTACTCCATGGCGCGGTCCATCGACAAGCAGGCGGGAAAGTTATCGTATACTACTCGGTTTGCGGTGAGTGGCATGCCGAGCGACCGTGTGGGGTCGAGCCGTGGAGGAGGGTGAGACACGAACACGACAGACGTGATTTAAACGTTGGTTTTGCTCGATGGCGCGATCCAATGAAACGAAACGTTGGTTTCTCTTCGTTTCCATTTTTTCTCCGGAAAAACGGAAACTTTCCACTCCATTTTCATTCCTATTCCAAGGTTGCCCCGTTACAACATTCCATCAAATACAAAGGAAAACTAACACGCATGCTGATGCATCTCAATGATTCACAGATCATAGCCAATATTTACTTCACAACTAAAGAAAAAAGTTGTGAGAGCGTGTACGAAAGAAAAACTACTGATGGGGTCACTACGACTTAAACCCTAAACCCTAAACATGATTTAATTTCCTGGCCAGGTAGAACCTGTCGAAGGAAAGACGGCTGGCACCCTCGGATCATACGATGCTTTTGTGCAGTTCCACTAAAATCGACCTGAGCATCCCTGATGGCAAAGATATTGAAGAAGTGTGATTAGAATAATAGTACTGGCACTAGTTCATGAGACATAAACTCATCACAAGTAGAAGCCGGTAGAAGTAGAGAAAGATCGACATGGAGATGGAGCTACGGCAGTGGAGCAAGCCGGCTCCAAAAGGAAGATGGACTATACCTGGGACGTCGGGCTGTAGCTAGAAGGGCGGTTGGGACGCGGCATCGGCCCATACCGCGGTGACCCCCGATTGGGACGCACCGACTGTGGGTTTTCTCCCTCGCCGATGTCGACCGCGTCTACGCAGAACATTGTTCCCTTCCCCCAGCTGCGGGATCAGGCCCGTCGTTCTATGCTTGTGAAGAGAGCAACCTAAGCAAGCAGGCTTGTAGCTTAGGCTCCTGCTAGTGTATATATAGTGGTTTTCTTTTTCTCTCCATATCAACCATTTTATATTGCGTACGTGTCATTCAAGAGTGAAATGATGGTTGCTTCTTCCGACTAACTTACTGTGTGATTTGACTGCTCGTTAGTGGCCCCTACACGTACTCCCCCTACGTGTATGCAACAGTCACACGTACACATGGACGCAAAAACGCGCGCGACGCCCTAATGCATGCATGTCCGAGCACACGACAGAACACACACGGTCACGCTCAAGTGCTCAACCTACACGTGCATGCACACACATACTCAGTCAGGGTGAGCTAGTGACCGTATAAACACCGGAAAATATATATATTGAGCGCAATGAGCGTATTATGAAGTCCAACGACCAGTGTCTTGGCTGATCGTCCTAAGAATGCTTATATATGAATAAAGCTCTCTCATTTACCGCAAAAAAGATTAAGCCATATTAACCGGAAAGGAGGGAGTATGGACTAGCACTACATTTTGGTGTGTCCCATCAACTCGCAGAACAAGGAGAAGCTTGCAGGACAAGGTGAAGCTCGCTTACGCCTTTTGACTAATGCAACCTACCCTCGGTGGACATGCATTAGTCCATTCGGTGTCAGATTGTCAGAGGCATACACTGTAGTACCCAACATGCGGAGTACCATCATTGTTCAACTTCACGAAGAGGCGAAGAGCCAAGCGCAGTAGTACGAGTAGTACTACTACTAGAACCGCATGGTGGAGCGTTTGTACTCTTATTTTTTTTCTCTGATAAAGTACACGTTTATTCCGGAGAAGGGCGGAAAACGGCAGCCCGACATGTAATGAATGATATCGATCAACCAACCATGCTCGAATATATCTTGGCCTCCGTGCGAGCCCGTCTGTGTGTTCTCGCTCCTCGTCTCTCTCAAGGAACGGCGGGTTGTCTCTTTGCCGTCAATTGAGATCGGTTTGCTCACACTCCTGTCCCACATGTCAGTGATATGCCAAGAGGAGGTGCGTTGAACGACTGGCCATACGTGTACTTGGTTTTGCACCTTCATACTACTCCTCCCTCCGTCACAGTTTACCGGGCGCGCTTCATTATGATGCATTTCTCTCAATGCATTTCCACCACCAGAGAGACTTTAGATGCATTTGGTTTAATGCTCAATTAATTAGGGCGTGGAAACCGCAATCAAGTCCACAATTTTCTCTCTCCATGTACTCTATACTGTACTATAGAGTGGAGTAAGTGCATGCATGTGTGTACCCGGGGTGGAAGCACTGCATGCATGTGTGTACGCATTATTCCCTCTAGTAATAGACGCCGTGCTATAACTACCAATGCTATTTTTCAGGCCGATCGCTAGTCGCCTTGGTCCCATAGATTTTCTTTTCTTTTTTCTGAAGCGCGCTGTATAAACAGTGACGGATGGAGTAGTATGAGCGGATTCAAAGAAGAGCGTATTGATGGTTGCTTCTTCAGAGCAACTTACAGTGGGAAAGGTGGGGCTTATGATTTGACTGCTCATTACTCACTATTAATGCGGCGCAACGACTGTGCTGAGTCTCCCATGCGGTTGTGCACTACCCCCTCGGTTCTTAAATATACTCCGGAGTATTTGTCTTTCTAGAGATTTCAACGAGTGACTACTCAAATATTTGTCTTTTTAGAGATTTCAAATGGACTGGCACATACGGATGTATATAGACATATTTTAGAGTGTAGATTCACTCATTTTGCTCCGTATGTAGTCACTTGTTGAAATCTCTAGAAAGACGAATAGAATATTTAGGAACGGAGGGAGTACACATACGAAGCAAAATGAGTGAATCTACACTCTAAAATATGCCCGTTTGAAATTTGTAAAAAGACAAATATTTAGGAACGAAGGAGTATAATTTTGTGCATGGCACATGGACCCGGATGATGAAGAGGCTTCTGGCAATGCTATCAAGCTTCCATCATTTGTTTACATAATTGACGTACTATACAAATAATTTTCCAGCGACATGAAATTGTACAATGGTGTGAGCTTTCAGCTTTTGTTTCGCGTGTCTTGCCATCGATGCTCTTTCGGAAACAATAAAAAACTAACTTCCTTGCTAATGCATGTCAATTATTAGCAGATCAGAGCTAATAATTACATCACAACTGAAAACAGAGTTGTGAGAAGGTGTTAAATTAAAATTGATCCATGCTTTCATTGGCAGCAACGTCCCCCCAGCTCTGTCTAAATCAACAAGGCATGTTGGGAAAAAAGTAGCTGTCTGGAGCATGCAACATTCCGATCATTTTGTGCAGTTCCACTAAAATAGAGCTGAGCGTCCCTGTTCCAAAGATATTAAGTGTGATTACGATAATAGAGGACTGCTGATGAAACAATAAACACACAAATAGAAGCCGGTCACCTTTGCAGTCTCTCTTAAGACTAACTAGTTGGAGAAGATTAGGCTCGGAGTTGGATGAGGAGGATAGAGCAAAACCAATCTCCCTTTGTGCAGTCGCACTGAAATGTAGAGACGTTGCCCGTGTGACATTTTAGTACAACTGCACAAAACACTCTTAAGAAAAAAGTGATTTGTGCAGTTCACCAAAAGGTCGCAATAGCAACGAGGTGAAATGGATAGCCCTGTTTGCAAAAAAGAGGTAGAAAGGAAACAATTACTAGCCAATAACAGTTGATGACACATGCGACGACAAAAAAGAAGGATATTCCTTGTCCTAAGGGAAGATAACAACACGGTTGTGTTTGTCTAAAATGGTGTGAGGACGAGAATGCAATATGGAAAGTACGTCGGATGAGCTACGTTTTGGGCAAAGAACTATGGAAGATCCACATGCAGCGACGTGGGAAGACGGGCAGTGGAGCAAGGCCAGAGGGGATACCTAGAGGTCGTCGGGATGTAACTAGGTGAGCGGCGGCAGGCGGAATCTGCGAGCAGGTGGCGTAGGCCCTGCCGCGCTGGAGCTTGGTCAGAGAGAACGGCATATACCGCAGATCGGGACGTGCTGCCTCGGTGTCATCGAACGGAGAAACGATGCACTTCCTCCCTTTCCCCCGGCGGGCGGGATGCGGCCGGATCAGTGGCCAACGGTGAGAGAGAGAGAGGCCACCGCACTCCCTTTCCCCTGGCGGACGGGATGCGGCCGGATCAGTGACCAACGGTGAGAGAGAGAGAGGCCACCGCAACCTTGTGTGAGATACTCTGAAGAGCGACAAACCAGGAAGGCAGGCTCCATTGTATATAGTGAGCGGACTATCTTTTTCTCCATAAAAATCATTTATATTCTGTTTACGTGCCATTGAGCGCTATAACTTTATTTAAAAATAACAGCAACGCGTTAAGTCCAACTTTGTTTCGTGCACGTGTGGTACACAACCTCCCTAGGTAAACAACCGCTACAGGCGTTCAAATTAGCACATGGGCTGCCATTTCGGAAAGAAATGAGCTCCACCATGTACCCGCGCGGGTGTGGCTGGGCACGAAGAGTGAGTACGTGCACGGTGCACCTATTCTCTTCTTGTATACGTACACCACCTACGTGGGGTTGTGTGAGAGAGATACAAACCTAGAGAGATATAGTGTGTGGGTTCTTGAGAGTTTTTTTGGGGGGGGTCAATCAAAAATGTAACATATGCAATGTGTGTGAAATAGAGTCTTGGATATAACATGTACATAGAGGAGGCGGTCCACGAGAAGAGAGTTGAGGTATCATCGGCTTGAGGTGTCCAAAGAATCGAAGAGAGGGATGATGTGTGTGTGTGTGCGCGCGCGATCGATAAAGAGTGCCATCGAATTTGTGTGTGCCCACGTCAAAGATATAGAGTGGCTGGCCTACTGGAACGTGAGAGGGGACATGTGCAGTTTGTCTCTATGGCATGGATACCTACCTGCAGCGCTCGACTATCGGTGTGTGGTGGGGGAAGAGGGAGGCCCAATTAACTATAGAGGTACAATGGCTGGTATATGTGTGGAGGAGGAGAGAGGCCTACCTCATGTATTAAGGAGATCGATCTGCCTCATGTATTAAGGGAGATCGATCAACATCCATGCATATGTGCAGGAGAGGAATAAGGTTGGGAGAGAGACAGAGCTAGAGTGTTGGAGGGGGTGGTAGTGGAGTTGCTTCTAACAAATGGTGGGATAGGCTTGCTAGACAGACGGAGGGCACGCCCGCAATATCAATAAGAGAGGAGATGGCTGCTTTTTGTCAGTGCACGTGCGTGTGAGAGACGGGTCAGGAGGCATGCACGAATGATGAGGGGGACGATGTGGCTGTGGTAAGCAGACGTAACTACATAGGAAGATCAATCACCCTTTGTTAGAGAAAGGAGAGACATAACTTGTGAGGTACGTCGATCGATGGGGGGGTAGTTAAAGTCGATCTAGGTATATGTTGGGAGATCGATCGGTATACATGCATGTGTGTGTTAGAAGCAAATGAGGCACGAGGAGAAGGATAGAGAGAGAGGGATGCATGTAGGAGGTGGTACGAGAGGCATACTATATCGAGGGGGGAGGAGTGTGCGAGTACGAGAACGATGAAAAGAGTGGTGGGAGTGAGGCATGGACGGTGACAAGAGAAGAGGGGAAGCTTGTGTTTGTGCTAGGCACACCTGGCTAGAGAGGCATATCGATCGATGTGTGCCGTAAAGAAGGAGTTGGGGGGCCTACACACACCGTGGGTGAACGACCTAAAGTGAAAAGACGAATTTGCGTGATGGAGCTAGAGAATGCTGAGGGAGGGTGAGAGGGATGCGGGCGTGTGCATGCACAAGAGAAAGTTAGCGCTAGCTACAAAGATAAGAGGGTTGTGTGGGTGTAAAAGACGAATAGAGATCATATATACTTCATTATAAAAAGCGAATTCGGATATTTGAAGAATTTATCATAGTGTTTTAAACCGACGCATGTGTGAATATATATAACGGTGATACACATGGTGTGGTTATGAACATGTTATACTACATTTAATATATTTTATCTCTACTCTTATAAAAAAACGGAGTTGTTGATGATGGTGTGCCTGCCATCCTGCATTATAGGCCGTCCGATTTATATCTGGCGGATAGCAAGGAAACTATGATGGTTGAAGTTGGCAACAATCATGATATTAGATTCTTATTGAAATAGAGAAACGAATTCAAATTTAGTTCGAATTGCAGCGGTAGTATAGACATTTGGAATGCACTAAAATGTTGGTATGAGTAGGTTACATGCATTATACAGCAAGCGAAAAAATTTAATCGGACATAGCTTTGAATAGCATTTGTATAGTAAAACGGGGCAAGACTCTCTCTTTGTGTGGTGTGAATAGTTTTATTTTTTTCGTTTTCTTTTTGGTTGAGGGAAGTGCGAATTGATTTGGTACGTACAAGTACAATAGTACTACACGTTAGGCTTGTCCCTAAAATTCAACCCGCGTCTTGTTATATCCCGAAAATTCAGATATCGTGCTCTCAAAATTGGCGCCTTCACAACCCGCGCCTTGCTATCCCGAAATTACAACGCGCGCGAAAACTCCCTCCAGCTGCCAAATCCCGACACGCGAAGTCCCCCTTCTAACCCTGAGCCAAAAGGGCCGCTAGTTCAAATCGGTGGGGGGTACTTTTGTAACACACCCTACATTTTGGACAAGCGCGTCCCTAAGTCATGCTTCACCCCCTCCCATCGCCCCATTTTCGCCATTCGAAATCCCAGGCCACCATAACCTCACAGCTCCAGCCGCGGAACCCCACACTCCTCCGTCTGCCACGTCACCGCTGCCCAGCCGGAGCCTCTTCCCCGACGATGTCGTCCACCGCAACAGCTCGACATGCCTCGTCCACCTCCCCGGATGAGGATCCGTCGTCCATCTCGCTGTCCCGCCGGTTCAGCCGCCCCGTCCTCCACCTCCAAGGAGCTGCTCCGACGATCGCCTCGTCTATCACGGCTGCTCCATCCCCACAGCGCCGCCTTAACCTGCTCCACCGAAACCACAGCATCCTCACCGACTCCTCGGACGAAGCCGAGGCCTACTCGGCGCCACCAAAGAGGTTGTACACTCATCGCATCACACCTTCTCCTTAACTCGACCTCCCGGCGCCGACGGTGCTCCATCCCGCACCCCCATGGAGCGGCTACCTTGAAGCCGGCGCCGCGGGTGACATCTCCATGGCGGCTCTCCCCCAGTACGAGGCCCCTTCGGCGGCGGCGGCCATACCAGCCGGATCTGCTGATGCTGCTCCGGCTCCCGCTCGCTCGCTCGCCCAGCTGCTGATGCTGCTCTTCTCCTCGCTCGTGCTGCTGCACTGCTCCGATTAAGCCACACTTCATTCGACTGAATCGACTTTTGGGTCAGTCGATTTTCAGGGGTTGGGGGGCTCGCCGGGGTTAAGGAAGAACCACCCGCAGCGGGGACGGGGGCTCACCGGAGAGGTACCCCACTATATATCTTAGTGTTCAGGGCGGGGGCGGGGGGGCTAGATGGCTGTCCTGGGCGGCGGTGGTGAGTTGTTTCGGGGCGGCGAGGCGGCGCTGGGGCCGGCGGTTCGGCCGGTGGTGGCTGGCGGCTCGGGGGGTGCAGGTTGAAGATGAACTACAGGCCCTCCCTAAACTACATGTCAAGTGCCTCTCTGCTACCATTGCGTTCAGTTTCGACAGTAGCATTCAGATTCTACAGTAAATTCCAGTTTCGACAGTTAAGTTCAGAGTCAACAGTTTTTACCTCATCTGTTGTAGTCAGGTGGTTTTTGGTGATGTTAATTTTACATCCATTTTACATCATCTACTGGAGATGCTATTAGAATCCCACTTGAGATTGACGATGTCTGTCTTGTGCTGCTTCAGCCTTGACGTCTTACGGCTCACCGGAGCTGCTCCAACGACAGAACGATCCATCACAACAGAGCAGTGCCCTGGACGCCGTCTACAGATTCCTCAGATCTTCCTCCACACCTCCGACAGCCACCTCTGCCTCAACTGCTTCAGCGACCAACCCAATGATGCTGAAGTCGACACGGCTACGGCAAAGAGGTTGTACACTTGTTGCATCACTTATTACTATACATTCACGTCGATCCATTAGGGCTATTTTGGTTCAATGGAAAAACGTCGATCCACTGGTTGTTACCATCACTCTAAATTTCTGCATGCTCTCCTTACATAATCTCACCATATTTTTTTCGTATGCATGTCAGATATTGTACACAGTCATGCTGAACATGTAGAGAAAAAGAGAAGAGTTTTGCGTGGCAATACAATGTCATGCAGACATCGCTCCATGGTGGGTTCAATGGCAAACCCTCCCCACCCCTCTCCAGATTGTAATCCAGAGGATATATCTGTTCTGAGGCGGATTCAGACTCCGCTGACCACTCCTATTTACCCCCCAAGGTGTTTCTACCTTGGCATGATGATGTTAGTCATATCATGCATATGTTGCCTTGCAGTGCCTACTTTTGACATCATGTATGTCATCTGCTTAGTTTAGACATGTTATGTAATGCCACCTGTTTAGTTTCTATATCATATATGGGAATTATGCAGTCTCATGTCTTTTAGCAATGCCATCGTGTTTAACCAGGCATCATATATTTGAATGATATCTTGCCCATCCTTTTCTTCATTACATTTCCATTTGTCGACAATGTTTATACATTAAACTACTCTTCCTGTGAATCAGCCATTAGGGTGGGAGATGGAAAATCTGGAGTGAAAACAAGGCCTTTAGAGCAGACAGTGCTACCTGTCGAAGAAGATCTCTTGTTGGGTCCCGATAGCTCCTCAGAGATGGATTCAGAGACAGATGACCAATCCTATTCCCCCACTGAGGTGTATGCTCTAACTTGGCACAGTTATACTGCTCATATCATGCTTACGGTGTCTTGCATTGCATAGTTTAGACATCATATACACAATATTCAACACCATGTTCTTAGTTCAGACATCATATCGAATGCCCTCTGTTTAGCATATAAATCACATATGTGAATTAAATGATGCGATCCTGATTACTTAGATAACATGTAGGTGACTTATGTCATGCGATCCTGTTTAGCTATTCATCATATCTTTGAATTATGTTATCCTATGCTATCCAGTTTAGATAGTAATCATATATGTGAAATTATGTCATGCTATCCGTTTTAGTTAAACAATATACATGTCAATCATTTCATGCCCTCTTTTTTCCACACTATCTATTGCATCTGTCTCTCATGCAATGTCTGTACATTCAACTATGTTTCCTGTTTATCAGCCATTTGAATTGGAGCGGGTGATGCCAGTATCTAGCGGACTAAAAACACGATCTTCAAATAAAACAGTGCTACCTCTTGGTGGAGATAGCACCCCGGTTGTACATGCACAAGAACCAGCCCTACCACACATAACCCAAGCTCTCGCAGATTGTACCCCTACTGCGATGGACAGAGAACCAGCTTCACCCAATCTAACCCCAACCCCAGCCGATAGTAACACAGTTCCTGTTGACACAGCACCATCTCCACCACAGAGCTCCCAAACAAGAGCAGTTAGTAAGGCAACTCCAGTGCCCAAAGGGCCAGTAGTATCACGGTGAACCCCAACTCCACCAGTTAGTACGCCTATTCCTGTGGAGGAAGCACAACCAGCTAGTCGTAGTTTAGCATCTATCGCATTTGATGTTGTTAAATCGTATGTGCGTATCTTCCCATCTTGGAAATATTATACTGAAGATGAAGGAAAATGCCAGTTGCAGGTGTTTGTCCAGGAGTTATGTGTAAGTAATGTTATTCATGGCAATTACTTTGCTTCGTCCCATACATCCTACCTCCATGATGGTTATAATACAGCAAATTTTCCCATTTTTCTCTATAGAGAAGGACCGATTTGGAAACTCAGGATGAGGTAACCTGTGCTAATACCTCTGCTATCTTCAAGAATGCTTGGTGGCAGTATCGGAATTACCTGAAGAAAACGTACTTCACCGGCAAAGAAACTCATCAAATTCCCTTACGTTCTCCTGAGACACATTTACTGGACGATGACTGGGAACGCCTTGTTCTGTACTGGTCCCGAACCAAGAATGTGGTAAGGTCTATGAGCTCATTTTCTATTTTTAAGTATTATATTCTTGCGTCTTACTGTACTCTGTTCATGTAGAACAAGTGCCTAAACCTGAAGAACAACTGTTCTAATTTAAGATTCCATTGCTATCATAGTTCAAAAAAGCGCTAGGCGTTAATTGTGCGTTTTGCCACCGTCTTGTGCTTTATTGACCAAAGCGCATGCTTATGCGCAGTTATGCACAGATTATGCGTAGTTATGCGCAATGCGTTTTGCCAACGCCTAGAGCCTAGGCGCGCTTAAGCGCTCGCTTAGGCACGCCTTTTTTAACTATGATTGCTTTGCTCTTGTATCACTGTATTTACTCATACAAACTTATTTTTAAATTGAAGGATCCAATCGAAACTCCAATGGCACAGCAGGTATGTTCACGCATGTTTCTTTAACAGGTTTGCTCTTATCAATAGCTCTGTTGATTTCAATTTCAATTGTGTATACAGTTGACTTTCATATCATGCACATTACTAGCATCACAACAGAGCCAATAGTGTTGTTATACATGTAGACCCGTGGTACCCATATGAAATCTTGTTGTGCAGTGTAGTTTCCCACGCTTTGTATTCTTTCACTGTTGCTTTGTCTTGAACTGATATGATTTGAACCGTGTCTCTATTTTGATTTGGCAAGACAATGCAGTGACCATAGGACATAGATATATGTTTGTTTGATGCTTTTATTATGTACTAGTACTTGGCAATAGAAGACTTGGTAGTTTAATCATGTCCACCTTACTACTGAACTGGTTCACCGAAATGAGTTTCATATACTAGTACATGCTAAACTTGTTATGTGTCTGCTTGTTTCTTCTTTTAGAATGCTGACAGAATATTGGGGAAGAGTGCCTTATTAAGCAATGGTAAAGGAAGTAATGCAGATAAGGTTCAGGATAGTGACACATCCTTGTTGGTCTCCAACAAAGCTGATAAAATAGCTAAGGAAGACTATCTTGAAGACAGCGAGACAACCCCAAAGTCCTGTCTTCGTTTAGTGTTTGAGTTACTGGACACTACCGCTTACACAAGCTATTCAAACTCACTGTCTGAATTAGTTTGGTTTCTTGAGTCTCAACTACAAGCTGAAAGACATCAATCAGCTGTGCTGCGACAAGAAGCGGAAGGACTGCGGAAGTCCCTGGAGCATTCAGATGCATACTTTCTGGTGCAACAGCAAGCGTTGGAGGATTTTAGCGCCAAACAGGACAAAGCTAATTAGCTTGGTAAGCTTATTGCCAGCATAGTGGATACCCAAGATAACGTTTCTTGAGCTCTTCTAAAGTTGTTTCAGTTATGCTCTTGTTTTGCTGTCGCGTTTATTTGCACTAGTGGCCAATTTTGACGGCCAGTGTATGTAATGTGCTGCTTTGTTCCCTATATTTGCACTGGTGGCGAACTTTGATGCCTAGTGGATGTAATATGTGTAATAGTGGTAATAGTCTAGGGTTAATTGCTTGCTTATTTATTTCCTTATTGTCTTGTTTTGTTGTTTGCTTGTAGTCACAATAGCCTATTTTTGGTAACTAGGCCAAAATAATCATGGCAACACACGGACTGTTGTAACCATGGGCCTCATGCAGACCATATGATCCATGGGCCTTCTTTCGGTCGTAGGATCCATCAGCCTTCTATACAGGCCTTAGGGTCCATGGGCCTTCTACGGGTTGTAGGGTCCATGGGCCTTCTGCGGGCCGCAGGGTCCATGGGCCTTCTACGGGTCGTATGATCCATGGGCCTTCTATGGGTCGTACTATCCATGGGCCTCATACGGGCCGTAGGATCCATGGGCCTTCTACGGGGCGTATCATCATTTCGCCAATCATGGTCCATACTATTCGTGGACCATAACGGGTCGTTAATAGGCCGTATTTGATAACTCTATGAAAACAGCCCAACTGGTTTTTTTACATGAAAACGGCCCAACGTATTAACGGTCCGCAAACGGGCCGACTGTAACGACGGGCTGAATTTGGCCCACAAGCAGAAAATGACAGTAACAGACCGTATGTAAGCGAATGCTGCAAATGAGCCCAAGAATCAATGGGCCCTGAGAAGGCCGAAAGACAACTTGGGTTGGAAACGGCCCAATGGAATAACGGGCCGTTAATGGGTATAGCGTGATACACTGTTCATTACGGGCCAGTTTCACCACGGGCCGTTAATGGGCCAAGAGGTACAAAGGGCCTCATATGGGCCTAAAGAAGTCATGGGCCACACATGGGCCGGAAGTTAAAACAGGCTGGAATCATATTGGACGGCCCAGATGACGCTACTGGGCCTAATTTGGATAGGGCGTAACGGGCCCTGGGTTAGCGGGTTGTAAATGGGCTATATGGGAATAGGCCGTTAACAGGCTTTCCATGGGCCGGCCCGCCACCTTTTGACCAAGTCAAATGGGCCGGCTTTTTCACAGGAATGGGCCTCTGTTGGGCCGTGCCACGTGTTGCTGTATCATAGGTGCCTTCGGTACAATGAGCAGATGACATCTGTCCCAGCGGTGAGCCGGCACGTGTTTCCTCCAGCCAATGATGATTTTACACGTGGAAAATCCCCATTGGTCGGGGCTGTTAACGGGTTATCGGATCCAAAACCCGACCCGATAGCTTAACGGCGTTCCGTTATGGTGGATGCCACGTGTCGGTCACCCTTGACGAAAGCACTTCTGTGACGCGCGATTTATCGTCATGGAAGTGGACACTTCCGTGATAATAATTTTGGTAATGTCATGGAACACTTCTACGACAGCACAGGTATGACTATCTAGATTCTATCATAAATTTGTCATGGATGTACATGCATGACAAAAAAACGCGACCTACTATGACAAACACGTATCATCACAGAAGTGTATTTTTTGGGTAGTGTTGGTGATGATCATGTTTTGCTTGTGAGAGAGGCTTAGTCAACGGGTCTACAACATTCAGATCCGTATGTATCTTGCAAATCTCTATGTCTCCCTCCTTGACTTGGTCGCGGATGGAATTGAAGCGTCTCTTGATATGCTTGGTTCTCTTGTGAAATCTGGATTCCTTTGCCAAGGCAATTGCACCAGTATTGTCACAAAAGATTTTCATTAGACCTGATGCACTAGGTATGACACCTAGATCGGATATGAACTCCTTCATCCAGACTCCTTCATTTTCTACTTCCGAAGTAGCTATGGACTCCGCTTCACACGTAGATCCCGCCATGATGCTCTTCTTGGAACTGCACCAACTGACAGCTCCACCACTTAATAAAAATACATATCCAGTTTGTGACTTCACCCGGATTAGTGTCAAAGCTTACATCGATGTAACCATTTATGATGAGCTCTTTGTCACCTCCATAAACGAGACATATCCATAGTCATTTTCAGGTATTTTAGGATGTTCTTGACCGCTGTCCAGTGATCCACTCCTAGATTACTTTGGTACCTCCCTGCTAAACTAATAGCAAGGCCCACATCAGGTCTGGTACACATCATTGCATACATGATAGAACCTATGGCTGAAGCATAGGGAATGACCTTCATTTTCTCTCTATCTTCTCAAGTGGTCGGGCATTGAGTCTGACTCAATTTCACACCTTGTAACATAAGAACCCCTTCTTTGCTTGATCCATTTTAAACTTCTTCAAAACTTTATCAAGGTAAGTGCTTTGTCAAAGTCCAATTAAGCACCTTGATCTATCTCTATAGATCTTGATGCCCAATATATAAGCAGCTTCTCCGAGGTCTTTCATTGAAAAATTCTTATTCAAGTATCCTTTTATGCTATTCAGAAATTCAGTATCATTTCCGATCAACAATATGTCATCCACATATAATATCAGAAATGCTACAGAGCTCCCACCCACTTTCTTGTAAATATAGGCTTCTCCAAAAGTCTGTATAAAACCATATGCTTTGATCACACTATCAAAGTGTATATTCCAACTCCGAGAGGCTTGCACCAGTCCATAAATGGATCGCTGGAGCTTGCACACTTTGTTAGCACCTTTTGGATCAACAAAACCTTTTGGTTGCATCATATACAACTCTTCTTTAAGATATCCATTAAGGAATGCAGTTTTGACATCCATTTGCCAAATTTCATAATCATAAAATGCGGTAATTGCTAACATGATTTGGATGGACTTAAGCATCGCTACGGATGAGAAGGTCTCATCATAGTCAACTCCTTGAACTTGTCAAAAACCTTTCACAACAATCGAGCTTTGTAGACAGTAACATTACCATCAGCGTCAGTCTTCTTCTTGAAGATACATTTATTCTCTATGGCCTGCCGATCATCGGGAAAGTCAACCAAAGTCCACACTTTGTTCTCATACATGGATCCCATCTCAGATTTCATGGCCTCAAGCCATTTTGTGGAATCTGGGCTCATCATCGCTTCCTCATAGTTTGTAGGTTCGTCATGGTCAACTAACATGACTTCCAGAACAGGATTACCGTACCACTCTAGTGTGGATCTTACTCTGATTGACCTACGAGGTTCGGTAGTAACTTGATCTGAAGTTTCATGATCATCATCATTAGCTTCCTCACTAATTGGTGTAGGAATCACTGGAACTAATTTCTGTGATGAACTACTTTCCAATAAGGGAGCATGTACAATTACCTCATCAAGTTCTACTTTCCTCCCACTCACTTCTTTCGAGAGAAACTCCTTCTCTAGAAAGGATACATTCTTAGCAGCGAATATCTTGCCTTCGGATCTGTGATAGAAGGTATACCCAACAGTCCCCTTTGGGTATCCTATGAAGACACAATTCTCCGATTTGGGTTCAAGCTTATCAGGTTGAAGCTTTTTCACATAAGCATCGCAGCCCCAAACTTTAAGAAACGGCAACTTGGGTTTCTTGCCAAACCACAGTTCATAAGGTGTCATCTCAACAGATTTAGATGGTGCCCTATTTAACGTGAATGCAATCGTCTCTAAAGCATAACCCAAAACGATAGCGGTAAATCAGTGAGAGACATCATAGATCGCACCATATCAAGTAAAGTACGATTATGATGTTCGGACACACCATTACGCTGTGGTGTTCCGGGTGGCGTGAGTTGCGAAACTATTCCGCATTGTTTCAAATGAAGACCAAACTTGTAACTCAAATATTCTCCTCCACAATTAGATCATAGAAACTTTATTTTCTTGTTACGGTGATTTTCCACTTCACTCTGAAATTCTTTGAACTTTTCAAATGTTTCAGACTTATGTTTCATCAAGTAGATATAGCCATATCTACTCAAATCATCTGTGAAGGTAAGAAAATAACGATACCCGCCGCGAGAAAAAACAGTCATCGGGTCGCATACATCAGTATGTATTATTTCCAACAAGTTTGTTGCTCAATACATTGTTCCGGAGAATGGAGTCTTAGTCATCTTGCCCATGAGGCATGGTTCGCAACCATCAAGTGATTCCAAAAGCCCATCAGCGTGGAGTTTCTTCATGCGCTTTACACCAATATGACCTAAACGGCACTGCCACAAATAAGTTGCACTATCATTATTAAACTTATATCTTTTGGCTTCAATACTATGAACATGTGTATCACTACTATCAAGACTTGGTAAAAATAGACCACTCATCAGGGGTGCATGACCATAAAAGATATTATTAATATAAATAGAACAACCATTATTCTCTGATTTAAATGAATAACCGTCTCGCATCAAACAAGATCCAGATATAATGTTATGCTTAACGCTGGCACCAAATAACAATTATTCAGGTCTAAAACTAATCCCGAAGTTAGATGTAGAGGTAGCGTGCCGACAACGATCACATCGACTTTGGAACCATTTCCAACGCGCATCGTCACCTCGTCCTTACCCAATCTTCGCTTAATCCATAGCCCCTGTTTCGAGTTGCAAATATTAGCAATAGAACCGGTATCAAATATCGAGGCGCTACTGCGATCATTAGTAAGGTACACATCAATAACATGTATATCAAATATACCTTTCACTTTGCCATCCATCTTCTCCGCCAAATACTTGGGGCAGTTCCGCTTCCAGTGACCAGTCCCTTTGAAGTAGAAGCACTCAGTCTCAGGCTTAGGTCCAGACTTGGGCTTCTTCTCTTGAGCAGCAACTTGCTTGCTGTTCTTCTTGAAGTTCCCCTTCTTCCCTTTACCCTTTTTCTTGAAACTGGTGGTCTTGTTGACCATCAACACTTGATGCTCCTTCTTGATTTCTACCTTCGTAGCCTTTAGCATTGCGAAGAGCTCGGGAAACATATTATCCATCCCTTGCATATTATAGTTCACCACGAAGCTCTTGTAGCTTGGTGGTAGTGATTCAAGAACTCTGTCAATGACACTATCATCAGGAAGATTAACTCCTAGTTGAGTCAAGTGGTTGTGGTACCCAGACATTCTGAGTATATGTTCACTGACAGAACTATTCTCCTCCATCTTGCAGCTGTAGAACTTATTGGAGACTTCATATCTCTCAATCCGGGCATTTGCTTGAAATATTAACTTCAACTTCTGGAACATCTCATATGCTCCATGACGTTCAAAACGTCGTTGAAGTCTCGGTTCTAAGCCGTAAAGCATGGCACACTGAACTATCGAGTAGTCACCAGCTTTGCTCCTGCAGCGGGTTTGTCACCTAGCGGTGCTTCCAGGATGTAATTCTTCTGTATAGCAATGAGGATAATCCTCAAGTTACGGACCCAGTCCGTGTAATTGCTACCATGCATCATCTTTCAACTTAGCTTTCTCTAGGAACGCATTAAAATTCAACGGAACAACAACATGGGCCATTTATCTACAATAACATAGACATGCAGAATACTATCAGGTACTAAGTTCATGATAAATTAAAGTTCAATTAATCATATTACTTAAGAACTCCCACTTAGATAGACATCCCTCTAATCATCTAAGTGATCACGTGATCCATATCAACTAAACCATGTCTGATCATCACGTGAGATGGAGTAGTTTTCAATGGTGAACATCACTATGTTGATCATATCTACTATATGATTCACGCTCGACCTTTCGGTCTCAGTGTTCCGAGGCCATATCTGCATATGTTAGGATCGTCAAGTTTAACCCGAGTATTCTGCATGTGCAAAACTGGCTTGCACCCGTTGTATGTGAACGTAGAGCTTATCACACCCGATCATCATGTGGTGTCTCAGCACGACGAACTGTAGCAACGGTGCATACTCAGGGAGAACACTTATACCTTGAAATTTAGTGAGAGATCATCTTATAATGCTACCATCGAACTAAGAAAAATAAGATGCATAAAGGATAAACATCACATGCAATCAATATAAGTGATATGATATGGCCATCATCATCTTGTGCCTTTGATCTCCATCTCCAAAGCACCATCATGATCACCATCATCACCGGCACGACACCTTGATCTCCATCGTAGCATCATTGTCGTCTCGCCAACTATTGCTTCTACGACTATCGATACTGCTTAGTGATAAAGTAAAAACAATTACAGGGCGATTGCATTGCATACAATAAAGCGACAACCATATGGCTCCTGCCAGTTGTCGATAACTCTGTTACAAAACATGATCATCTCATACAATAAAATTTAGCATCATGTCTTGACCATATCACATCACAACATGCCCTGCAAAAACAAGTTAGACGTCCTCTACATTGTTGTTGCAAGTTTTACGTGGCTGCTACGGGCTTAGCAAGAACCGTTCTTACCTATGCATCAAAACCACAACGATTTTTCGTCAAGTGTGCTATTTTAACCTTCAACAAGGACAGGGTGTAGTCACACTCGACTCAACTAAAGTTGGAGAAACAGACACCCACTAGTCACCTGTGTGCGAAGCACATCGGTAGAACTAGTCTTGCGTAAGCGTACGCGTAATGTCGGTCTGAGCCGCTTCATCCAACAATACCACCGAATAAAGTATGACATGCTGGTAAGTAGTATGACTACTATCGCCCACAACTCTTTATGTTCTACTCGTGAATATAACATCTACGCATAGACCTGGCTCGGATGCCACTATTGGGGAATGCAGTAATTTCAAAAAAAATCTTACGCACACACAAGATCTATCTAGGTGATGCATAGCAACGAGAGGGGACAGTGTTGTTCACGTACCCTCGTAGACCATAAGCGGAAGCGTTATGACAACATGGTTGATGTAGTTGAACGTCTTCACGATCCGGCCGATCCTAGCACTAAAGGTACGGCACCTCTGCGATATGCACACGTTCAGCTCGGTGATGTCCCATGAACTCTAGATCCAGCTGAGGTCGAGGGAGAGTTTCATCAGCACGACGGCGTGATGACGGTAATGATGAAGTTACCGGTGCAGGGCTTCGCCTAAGCACTACGATGATATGACAGAGGTGGAATATGGTGGAAGGGGGAACTGCACATGGTTAAACAATCAACTTCTATGTCTATGGGGTGCCTCCTTCCCCGTATATAAAGAAGTGGAGGACCGGCCCTCTCTATGGCGCGCCCTAGGGGGAGTCCTACTCCCACCGAGAGTAGGATCCCCCCCCCCCTTCCCTAGTTGGAGTAGGAGAGGAAGGAAGGAGGAGAGAGGGAGAATGAAAGGGGGGCGGACCCCCACCCAATTCGGATTGGGCTTGGGGGGCGCCCCCTCCTTGGCCGCCTCGTCCTCTCTCCCACTAAGGCCCAATAAGGCCCATACACTCCCCGGGGGTTCCGGTAACCCCCCGGTACTCTGGTAAATGCCCGAACTCACCCGGAACCATTCCGATGTCCAAACATAGTCATCCAATATATTGATCTTTATGTCTCGACAATTTCGAGACTCCTCGTCATGTCCGTGATCATATCCGGGACTCTTAACTACCTTCGGTACATCAAAACAGATAAACTAATAATACCGATCGTCACCGAATGTTAAGCGTGCGAACCCTACGGGTTTGAGAACTATGTAGACATGACCGAGACTCATCTTCGGTCAATAACCAATAGCGGAACCTAGATGCTCATATTGGTTCCTACATATTCTACGAAGATCTTTATTGGTCAAATCGCATAACAACATATGTTGTTCCCTTTGTCATCGGTATGTTACTTGCCCGAGATTCAATCATCGGTATCTCAATACCTAGTTCAATCTCGTTACCGACAAGTCTTTTTTGCTCGTTCCGTAATGCATCACCTCGTAACTAACTCATTAGTCACATTGCTTGCAAGGCTTATAGTGATGTGCATTACCGAGAGGGCCCAGAGATACCTCTCCAACGATTGGAGTGACAAATCCTAATCTCGATCTATGCCAACTCAACAAACACCATCGAAGACACCTGTAGAGCATCTTTATATTCACCCAGTTACGTTGTGACGTTTGATAGCACACTAAGTGTTCCTCCGATATTCGGGAGTTGCATAATCTCATAGTCATAGGAACATGTATAAGTTATGGAGAAAGCAATAGCAATAAACTAAACGATCAAAGTGCTCAGCTAACGAATGGGTCAAGTCAATCACATCATTCTCTAATGATGTGATCCCGTTTATCAAATGACAACTCTTTGTCCATGGCTAGGAAACTTAACCATCTTTGATCAACGAGCTAGTCAAGTAGAGGCATACTAGTGACACTCTATTTGTCTATGTATTCACACATGTACTAAGTTTCCGGTTAATACAATTCTAGCATGAATAATAAATATTTATCATGATATAAGGAAATATAAATAACAACTTTATTATTGCTTCTAGGGCATATTTCCTTAAGACCCACCATTGCAAGAAGCACACCCACCACGACAAATTCTCAGAGGGTATCATGCGCGGCTCCAATGGCGCTCCGAGCGGCTGCCGACAACGAGAAGCAGTTCACCATGCATGGCATGGTGGACACCCACGGAAGGTTCACGAAGCTCTCGGTGGTGTATACCAACAACCCGGTTTGGGTGGAGCACTCCATCCACATCATGGAGTTGTTGCTTGCCGAGGAGAAGTACAAGGTGGTCGGGTTCGACCTCGATTACACCCGCGCTCGTGTCGGGTCTCGTCCCAAGGTCGTCATCGCCCAGATGTGCGTGCGCAACCACGTCCTCGTCTACCACTACTGCCTAGCCACATGGCCTTGCGAGCATTTCGCCAGTTTTATCAACAGCCCCCACTACATGTTAACTACGGTGCACATCACCAACGATGTAAAGGTGCTCAAGAATTCGGGCATCGCCTGCCAGAATCTTGTCGACATCCAGGGCCAATACAAGATCTGGGGTAGCAAGGAGCATGAGAAGGACTCACTGGTTCACCTCACCGAGGCTATCATCGACCCCTGCTACAGAGACATGAAGGATTCCTGCAACAAGGATAAGCGTGCCTAGCACTCGGCCTGGATGGAGAACTCGACAAAGCTCACGTCGTGTACGCAGCCAAGGAGGCGTACACGAGCTACGACATGTACAGGCGGATCGTTGACATGAGGAAGTGCATCCTTCCCCAAAACGGCCAGGGATCCAGTCGGAAGCAGAGCAATGGCAAGCGTCGTTGCAACAAGAAGTAGATGATTAGATCCTCGTTTCTCCTAGTTTAGTATGTGATACGTCTCCAACGTATCTATTATTTTTGAAGTATTGATGCTATTATATTATCTGTTTTGGATGTTTATGGGCTTTATTATACACTTTCATATTATTTTTGGGACTAACCTATTAACCGGAGGCCTAGCCCAAATTGTTGTTTTCTCGCCTATTTCAGTGTTTCGAAGAAAAGGAATATCAAACGGAGTCCAAACGGAATGAAACCTTCGGGAGAGTTATTTTTGGAATGGAAGCAATCCAGGAGACTTGGAGTAGACGTCAGGGAAGCTTCAAGGTGGCCACGAGGCAGGGAGGCGCGCCTGCCCCCCTGGGCGCGCCCCCACCCTCGTGGACCCCTTGTGGCTCCCATGACCGACTTCTTTCGCCTATATATATCTATATACCCTAAAAACATCGGGGAGCACAATAGATCAGGAGTTCCGCCGCCGCAAGCCTCTGTAGCCACCAAAAACCAATCGGGACCCTATTCCGGCACCTTGTCGGAGGGGGAACCCTCACCGGTGGCCATCTTCATCATCCCGGTGCTCTCCATCACGAGGAGGGAGTAGTTCACCCTCGGGGCTGAGGGTATGTACCAGTAGCTATGTGTTTGATCTCTCTCTCTCATGTTCTTGATTTGGCACGATCTTGATGTATCGCGAGCTTTGCTATTATAGTTGGATCTTATGATGTTTCTCCCCCTCTACTCTCTTGTAATGGATTGAGTTTTACCTTTGAAGTTATCTTATCGGATTGAGTCTTGAAGGATTTGAGAACACTTGATGTATGTATTGCATGTGCGTATCTATGGTGACAATGGGATATCACGTGATTCACTTGATGTACGTTTTGGTGATCAACTTGCGGGTTCCGCTCGTGAACTTATTCATAGGGGTTGGTACACGTTTTCATCTTGATTCTCTGGTAGAAACTTTGGGGCACTCTTTGAAGTACTTTGTGTTGGTTTGAATAGATGAATCGGAGATTGTGTGATGCATATCGTATAATCATACCCACTGATACTCGAGGTGACATTGGAGTATCTAGGTGACATTAGGGTTTTGGTTGATTTGTGTCTTAAGGTGTTATTCTAGTATGAACTCTATGATAGATCGAACGGAAAGAATAGCTTCGTGTTATTTTACTACGGACTCTTGAATAGATCGATCAGAAAGGATAACTTTGAGGTGGTTTCGTACCCTACCATAATCTCTTCGTTTGTTCACCGCTATTAGTTACTTTGGAGTGACTCTTTGTTGCATGTTGAGGGATATTTATGTGATCCAATTATGTTATTATTGTTGAGAGAACTTGCAGTAGTGAAAGTATGAACTCTAGGCCTTGTTTTCTATCATTGCAATACCATTTACGCTCACTTTTATCACTTGCTACCTTGCTGTTTTTATATTTTCAGTTTACAAAAACCCATATCTACCATCCATATTGCACTTGTATCACCATCTCTTCGCCGAACTAGTGCACCTATACAATTTACCATTGTATTGGGTGTGTTGGGGACACAAGAGACTCTTTGTTATTTGGTTTCAGGGTTGCTTGAGAGAGACCATCTTCATCCTACGCCTCCCACGGATTGATAAACCTTAGGTCATCCACTTGAGGGAAATTTGCTACTGTCCTACAAACCTCTGCACTTGGAGGCCCAACAACATCTACAAGAAGAAAGTTGCGTAGTAGACATCGGTATGCATGTAATTGCTAACTTTGGTGTGTGAAAATGTTATGTGTGTAGTCACTTCTGTAATTGTATGCTTAATTTGGTTATGCAATGTTGTCTTTTTAAGTATATATGTTGATGCTCTATAGATAGAGTGTAGATGTTGTGCGGACAAAGAAAATCACATCGCACACGGACTGAACAATGGAACTCGTCGGTGATGTTTTCATCAATCACTCACAATTGTATACCAGCAATCGTTTGCTCACAACACACGCGGCTTGTTAACAGGAATCGCATGTGTTGTTATCAGTCTTCCTACACGTTTCCGATTACACACCTGTTTGCCGCGTATCACACACATCTTGTTAAGTTGGACCATTTCTGTTCTCTTGGCTCAACGCAAATAGCTCATCCGAGTGAACTCTATGCCATATATCGCACACACCTTCATCTGCCTGCCCGTTTCTGTTGTTCCGCCTCATCACAAATAGTTTATCCGAGTGAACTGTATGCCATATATCGCACACGCCTTCATCTGCATGCTCGTTTCTTTTGTTCTGCCTCATCACAAACAACTAATTGAACTGAACCTTATGCCCGGCATCACACACGGAACTAAAATCTGGACCGTTGTAGGATCGAAAGTATGTCTAGAGGGGGGGTGATTAGACTACTTGACCAAATAAAAATCTAGCCTTTTCCCAATTTTAAGTCTTGGCAGATTTTAGCAACTTATCACAAGTCAAGCAATCAACCTACACATGCAATTCTAAGAGTATAGCAGCGGAATGTAAATCATTGCATATGAAAGTAAAGGGGAGGAGTTTGGAGGGAGCAAACACAATGTAGACACGGAGATTTTTGGCGTGGTTCCGATAGGTGGTGCTATCGTACATCCACGTTGATGGAGACTTCAACCCACGAAGGGTAACGGCTGCGCGAGTCCACGGAGGGCTCCACCCACGAAGGGTCCACGAAGAAGCAACCTTGTCTATCCCACCATGGCCATCGCCCACGAAGGACTTGCCTCACTAGGGTAGATCTTCACGAAGTAGGTGATCTCCTTGCCCGTACAAACTCCTTGGTTCAACTCCACAATCTTGACGGAGGCTCCCAAGTGACACTTAACCAATCTAGGAGACACCACTCTCCAAAAGGTAATAGATGGTGTGTTGATGATGAACTCCTTGCTCTTGTGCTTCAAATGATAGTCTCCCCAACACTCAACTCTCTCACACAGATTTGGATATGGTGGAAAGATGATTTGAGTGGAAAGTAACTTGGGGAAGGCTAGAGATCAATATTCTTGTGGTTGGATTGGAATGTCTTGCTCTCAACACATGAGTAGGTGGTTCTTTCTCAGAAAATGAATGCTGGAAGTGTAGGCACGTTTTGATGGCTCTTTCGGCGAATGGAGGAAGGATGGAGGGGTATTTATAGCGTCCACACAAAATCTAACCGCCACACACAATTTACCAAACTCGATGGGACCGAATAGTGAAACTCGGCCAGACCGATTTAGTTCAAAATGTGAACGTTAGGCTTTTTGGTGGGACCAATATGATCAACTCGGTGGGACCGATTGTGTTAGGGTTAGGGCATAATGTAATCTCGATGAGACCGATCACATGAACTCGGTAAGGGCGATTTCTATAATAGGCAAACAGAGAGTTGGTCAGGTAAACTCGGTGGGACCGATTCGCTCATTTCGGTGAGACAGAAACGTTACAAAAAGGAGACAGAGTTTGAATTGAGAACTCAGTGGGGCCGATCGCTCATCTCCGTTGGACCAAACGTTACGAAGGGAAACAAAGAGTTTGCAATCCCATCTTAGTGAGACCGAGATCCCTATCGGTGAGACCAAACTGATTAGGGTTTCTACCTATGGCTATGTCAAATGAACTCGGTGGCGCCGGATAGATCAAATCGATGGGGCCGAGTTTGACTTTTGGTTTGGGATATATGTGGATATGAGAAAGTGGTTGAGGGCTTTTGGAGCATATCACTCAGCATTTTGAGCAAGCAAGCCATTAAGCAACACCTCATCCCCTTTTAATAGTATTGGCTTTTCCTATGGACTCAATGTGATCTTGGATCACTAAAATGAAAATGTAGAGTCTTGAGCTTGTGACAATATGTGTCCTTAGCATTTTGAGGGGTCCACATCTCTAGTCCATGCCATGCCAATCATATAACTTTTTGAAATGATTATCTTGAAAGAATATTAGTCCAATGAGCTATATGTTGTTAAGAATTACCAAAACCATCCTGGGATTAGTTGCACTTTCAATCTCCCCCTTTTTGGTAATTGATGACAACATATAGATCAAAGCTTTGACAAATGATAATAAGAATGAAATACATCGTCGCGTTGAGAAGTATGTGATAAGCAAGAGCTCCCCCTAAATTTGTGCATTATTTAAAATTTGCTTTTGAATGCAAATGCACAATCGATTAGGATCATGGGTTACTCTTCCATGTCACATACATCTTGGTGGAGCGCTCAAAATGATAGTATATGAAATATGCACTCATCATCAAGGCAAGATGTGAATGATCATACATGAGAGATAGATAATATCATCAAGCACAAGCATTAACGTATGATATGATCAAACACATGACCATACAACTATCACACACACACACACACACACACACACACACACAAAGTATCATCCAAGCAAGCAAAAAAATAAGTGGCAAACAAGATAGCAAAAAGAAACAAAGCTCTCTCTCGAAGCCTATGATCTATACACTTTCTCCCCCTTTGGCAACGAGTTACCAAAAAGCTTGAAAATTCATAGTGCTATGTGGATCTCTAGGCTTGATCTTCGGGAGGTGGTGTGGAGAGGAGTCCTACAACAAATGCATCTGATGAGGTTGTGGGAGCTGGTGAAGTTGCAACCGGAGGGGCAATCGAAGCTGTGGCTGCAGGTGCTGAAGTAGTAGCTCTAGTGTCTGTCACTGGCACGGCTGCAGACCTATGTGCCCTAGGCACTCCCTAAAAAGCTTCAGTGGTAGCTTTCCCTCTCCTCTCTTCAGCTTCATCCTGGAGCTGCTCAACTGCTAATTGCATCTCTGTGACCTTCAAGTCTATATCATAATATATTTTTTCAATGATCCTTTCAAGGCTCTCTTGATTTTGAGTCAGGGTGGCCAATCCTTTCTCAATCCTCAAAGTGGCTTGAATAAGATAGCCAAGTTGATCCTGTTTTGACTTGAGAAAAACTTGTGAAGCCTCTTCAGCACTTGGCATCTTGGCTACCTTCTCTGCTTTTGCCTTCTCCCTCTTCTCTTGAGCCTCTGCAGATGTAGGATCTGAAGCATCCATAACAATTGTGTTGTCCTCACGATCAGGCCTCAAGGGAAGGTGCTCTTTGTCCAACAAGTATATGCATTTGCCCATCATGGAGTTGATGAGCATCTGGATGTGTGGAGCATACCCACATGATCTGTTTTGGCATGCTGCTGTTCTCTTGATGGTTTTAACAATCAAACTCATCACTTTGAATTTATGGGGCACATCAAACATCTGAAGCAAGTTGATGGAGTGGCCTCTGATCATCATGTGATCTCCTGATTTGGGCAGCAAGGTGTGCCTCAAGATGGTGTTCATGGTGGTCAGTCCAGACAACAGATAATACACTAAGCCTAGCTTGTGTGTCTCTAAGGCCTTGTCAGGAATTTCCTTGTACATGTTGGCCATGGAGTTGTGACCCTTCCTAGGTTTAGCATAGACATCACTGTCATCCTCATGCTCTTCAGGGGCATTGATCAGCTCGGCCCACTCAGCAATAGTAGACTGATATCTGGCTCCTTCAGTCATCCATACAATTCTTCCATTAGGGTAGAAGTGAGCATTTCTGACACTACAAACTGAAAGCTAACCCTATGAATAGATATAGTTGACATAGAGTGGATGAGCATCACAAAGTGCAGAGATTTTGCAAAATAATTGAGTCAAAAACTTAGTTTTAGTTTTCCAAGAAAGCATTTTGGAGCTACCGATTTGTTAAACTCGGTGCCACCGAAGCAATATTGGAATCTGAACTAGTGACATCGGTCAGACCGAGACACAGTTTGGTGAGTCCGAGATTGCTAGGGTTTCATTGAGACTTGAACTCAGTCACACCAATTTGCAAGTTTCGGTCAGACCGAAAGTTACAAGTGCAATGGCCTAAGCCAAATCGGTGAGACCAATTTCTATAACTCGGTCGGTCCGAGATGAGTTCGTCGAAAACCTAACCCTAAACTTTCGAATCAAAACTAATCTGAAGGGAGTTTTTGCTGGATAGATTGATCTCATACATGGCAAGAATCATGGCATTGACTTTTTGCTAAGAATCGATGGTAAAGATTGCACAAAGGATCGAACTCATACCCTAACTTGGCGATGAGCTTGCTACGGCGGCAACGGCGGTGAGGATACCCGCTGACGGCGGCGGAGACCAGTGGCGGGAGCTGGCGATGAGGAGATGATCTGGCGACCTAACTCGGCGGAGCGGGACACGCGCGAGCGAAAAGGTTTCGGAGGAATTTCCAAAATTTGACCCGTGGGTATATATATCCTGACCCTGTCGGTGTGACCGAGTGGAATGACTCGATGGCACCGAGATGCATAATCGCAAGCGGTTACTGCAACTCAGTGTGACTGAACTGTTCTAATCAGTTGCACCGAGATTGAAAACCTAGATCAACTCAATGAACTCGGTATGACCGAAGTGGATGAATCGGTCGGACCAAAATACACAGAGAGGTTTTGGATGTTTAAGTCTATGACGAATCGGTGACTCCGAGTGCTCCTCACCCAGAGGATTTGAATCTGAATTGATCGAACTTTGTGATTTAGCATGAATAGAGTTTGAGACGAGAAAAGCATAGATATCTAGAAGAAGTTCTTAGGCGTTCTTGTCCATCCATTTGGCAGAAGAAAAAGAGCCAAACAATCAAAGCAACAAATGGGTGTCCTCGAATGAGAAAAATATGCAATCAACATGCTCACACAATAAGATGGCAAATGAAATATGTGGCAAAGCATGCACAAACACTCTAGCATCCTTCAAGCAATTGGCGATGACTAGGTCATCTATATATGAGTATATTGACTAAGGAGTCAAATGAGAACATTTGATCATAGGTCATACTCATCATTTAAGCGCAAGTGGGGTTACCACTTTTACATAAAGCATTGTTGTGTTCACACCATTAGAGTTGCTTTAGCTCAATTGTTAGAGTAAAGCCCCCCCTAGATGTGATATCCCCCCTAAGAGGGATGAACTAACCTTGGGTTTTTTCGATGATGACTTCATGTAGATGTTGAAGATTTGGATGCTCAATGTTTATGTAAATCATTTGGAGCAATCCATTGGAGTGAGTTGCACTTTCAATGCCTACATGGGTTAGTCCCACAAGGAACAAACAAGGATATCCATAGACATAGAGTGAAGTACACACAAGATGATGTCCATGAAAAGATTATATTACCTTGTCCCTTGTCTTATCAACAAGAGGGTTTGTGACTCTTTGAACTAGTGCAAGATGTGGAAGTTGTTTGGACTTGTTCTTGCCAAAATGATATGAGTGAAGTATGTTGGTGGAGTCACCCTAAAGAACTCTCTAGTTCTTCTTCTTCGAGATCCACATCATCTTGATGGGAATACTTGGAGTTGCAGTCATACTTGATGAAGTATAACTTGATGTGGTCTTGGGAACCCACTTGACCAAGGCCTTAGGAGCTTCTTCAAATGCATCAATCTCCTCTTGAAGCTTGTCCTTGCCTTTTTGCTTGTGGTCTTATGGTGGAAGGTCATCTTGAGCTTGTGTCCCCTCGAAGGAAGTAGGGTCATAATTCTCTTGTTGAGGAACAAACTTTGTCTTGGTGTATTGATCTTCTTCCCACTCAACTCCATTGGCATTGAACTTTCGTTCAAAACCAACACCTTGATTCTTCCGGTGCCTTCCTTGATTGCGTACAATTTCCTCAAATTGTTTACTTCTGGCAAGGCTCTTGTAAACACCTTTCTATATAATTCCCTTCAATAAGCTATTTTCTTGCTCAAGTGTAACTTGGCTAAGAGAATTGTTAGTGGAATCAAGAGAACTACTAGAAGCAACAATATTGGATTTAGCATGATTATTGTTACTACTAGAGGAAGAATCTTTCTTAGCCTTATTGCTAGAGTTTACTTGTGGCATGTAAGTAGACAAGAGTAAACGCTTGGCAATGTAAGAAGAACTTTCCTTATGAAGATCATCATTGATTGCTTTTAAGAACCCATGCTCTTTCTCTAGGTTGAGATTTTCAAAGCGTAACTTCTCATGAGTCTTTAAAAGTTCTCGATGATCTTCTAAGGTAGTTTCATGAGCTAACTTAAGAGTGTTTAGTTCTTTAGTTAGACGCTCAATCTCCTTCTTATCATCATCATTCGTTTTATCTTGATTAGCATGATTAATAGAAAGTTCATCATAGTTTTCATCACTAGAGTTGTCAACAAGTAAATCATCTTCATCACTATTGAAATCAACATACTTGGGATGTGATACCTTTGGGCCTTTAGCCATGAAGCATCTTCCAATTCCTTCATTTGGTGAGTCAAATATGTCATAGGAGTTGGTTGACACAAGTGCTAGACCGGCAACACCTTCATCTTGAGTATATTCTGAGTCGGAGTGATAACTTCTCTCAGAGTGATGGTCGGAGTGAGAGCCAGAAACCCCATCACCAACATGAGCTTGATGTCTTTGTTTTGTGTAGCTCCTTGATGACTTTCCCTTCCTTTCCGAATCCTTGCTTCTGCGAGAGGTTCTTCATTCATAACGATCATCTCTACTCCTTCTCTCTCTTGGAGGTGATTCTTCTCTTTTGCTTCTCCTTTTAGGTGAGTCTTCTATTCTTTTGTAGGGAGTTGTACACTCATTGGAGTAGTGTCCGTGCCTTCCACAATTGTAGCAATTACGTTTACGACTAGAAGATATTTTGTCATTGTAGGACCTTGACTTGGAACTTATTTCTTTGCTTCTACTCTTGTAGAACTTGTTGGAGTTCTTCACCATTAGGCTCAATTCTTCATTGAAGTCTTGTTTCTCTCTTGATGATGTAGGAGCATCACATGAGGCTTTGTAAGCACCACTAGACTTGTTGTGAAGCTCTTCTTTATCCTTGAGTGACATCTCATGAGCAACAATTCTTCCAATGACTTCGGTTGGCTTGAGATATTTGTAATTGGGCATCATATGGATCAAAGTGCACACTGTGTCATATTTTCCAATCAAGTCTCTTAGGATCTTCTTGATGGTGAATCTGTCGTTCATCTCTTCGCTTCCTAAGCCGGCAATCTTATTTGTGATGAGAGCAAGCCTAGAGTACATTTCAGCGACACATTCAGCATCCTTCATTTTGAACTTGTCAAGCTGACTTTGAAGCACATCCAATTTGGATTCCTTGACGGATTCGGTACCTTCATGCATATCAATCAAAGTATCCCAAATTTCCTTTGCATTCTCAAGACGGCTGGTTTTGTTGAATTCTTCGGGGCACAATCCGTTGAAGAGGATATCGCAAGCTTGAGCATTGTTTTGCAGCATCTTCAATTCTTCCGTGGTAGCTTCACGATTCGGTTCTATCCCATCAAAGAATTCATCTTGCAAGCCAATACACACAATAGCCCAAACGGCGGGGTTATATCCAAGAATATGCATTTTCACCTTATGCTTACAACTAGCAAAATTAGTACCATCAAAGTAAGGACCTCTACGGTGGTAATTTCCCTTGCTGGACGCCATACTCTCCTAGGTTGTGAAACCAAGGCTATGATCACCAAATCTATGGAATCAAGGCAAATGGAGACCAGAGCTCTGATACCACTTGTAGGATCAAAAGTATGTCTAGAGGGGGGGTGATTAGACTACCTTGACCAAATAAAAATCTAGCCTTTTCCCAATTTTAAGTCTTGGCAGATTTTAGCAACTTATCACTAGTCAAGCAATCAACCTACACATGCAATTCTAAGAGTATAGCAGCGCAATGTAAATCATTGCATATGAAGGTAAAGGGGAGGAGTTTGGAGGGAGCAAACGCAATGTAGACACGGAGATTCTTGGCGTGGTTTCCGATAGGTGGTGCTATCATACATCCACGTTGATGGAGACTTCAACCCACGAAGGGTAACGGCTGCGCGAGTCCGCGAGGGCTCCACCCATGAAGGGTCCACGAAGAAGCAACCTTGTATATCCCACCATGGCCATCGCCCACGAAGGACTTGGCTCACTAGGGTAGATCTTCACGAAGTAGGCGATCTCCTTGCCCATACAAACTCCTTGGTTCAACTCCACAATCTTGACGGAGGCTACCAAGTGACACCTGACCAATCTAGGAGACACCACTCCCCAAAAGGTAATAGATGGTGTGTTGATGATGAACTCCTTGCTCTTGTGCTTCAAATGATAGTCTCCCCAACACTCAACTCTCTCTCATAGATTTGGATATGGTGGAAAGATGATTTGAGTAGAAAGCAACTTGGGGAAGGCTAGGGATCAAGATTCTTGTGGTTGGATTGGAATGTCTTGGTCTCAACACATGAGTAGGTGGTTCTTTCTCAGAAAATGAATGCTGGAAGTGTAGGCACATTCTGATGACTCTCTCCACGAATGGAGGAAGGGTGGAGGGGTATATATAGCCTCCACACAAAATCTAACAGTTACACACAATTTACCAAACTCGGTGGGACCGAATAGTGAAACTCAGTCAGACCGATTTAGTTCAAAATGTGAATGTTAGGCTTTTCGGTGGGACCGATATGATCAACTCGGTGGGACCGATTGTGTTAGGTTTAGGGCATAACGTAATCTCGGTGAGACCGATCACATGAACTCGGTAAGACTGATTGCTGTAATAGGCAAACAGAGAGTTGGTCACGCAAACTCGGTGGGACCGATTCGCTCATTTTGGTGAGACCGAAACGTTATAAAAAGGAAACAGAGAGTTTTCATTGCAAACTCGGTGGGACCGATCGCTCATCTCAGTTGGACTGAAACGTTACGAAGGGAAACAGAGAGTTTACAATCCCAACTCGGTGAGACCGAGATCCCTATTGGTGAGACCGAACTGATTAGGGTTTCTGGCTATGGCTATGTCAAATGAACTCGGTGGCGCCGGATAGATGAAATCGGTGGGGCTGGGTTTGACTTTTGGTTTGGGATATATGTGGATATGAGAAAGTGGTTGAGGGCTTTTGGAGCATATCACTAAGCATTTTGAGAAAGCAAGCCATTAAGCAACACCTCATCCCCTTTTAATGGTATTGGCTTTTCCTATGGACTCAATGTGATCTTGGATAACTAAAATGAAAATGTAGAGTCTTGAGCTTGTGCCAATATGTGTCCTTAGCATTTTGAGGGGTCCACATCTCTAGTCCATGCCATGCCAGTCATTGAACTTTCTGAAATGATTATCTTGAAAGAATATTAGTCCAATGAGCTACATGTTGTTAAGAATTACCAAAACCACCCAGGGATTGGTTGCACTTTCAACCGTGTTTGATGTATCCTTCATCGCAAACGTTTTGCATCTTTTTTGACGGTAATTTTACATCACCGTTTGGGATTAATGCATCGCACAATGTTTCTCAAAGGGTCTCTGATCGTAGTGTCCGGTTAGCAGCATCCTGCAGTAGTGAAAAACAAGTGATACGTGCTCTACTTTGTTCTTGCAAGTTTTACGTAGCTGCTACGGGCTTCTGGCAAGAACCGTTCTTACCTACGGCACAAAACCATACCGGTGATTTATCAAGTTTGTTGTTTTAACCTTCTTCAAGGACCATCCGTTGTCAAATTCGATTCAACTAAAGTATGAGAAACAGACACCCACCAGCCACCTTTATGCAAAACAAGTTGCATGTCTGTCGGTGGAACCGGTCTCATGTACGTGGAGATGTAAGGTTGGTCCGGGCCGCTTCATCTTACAATACCGCTGAATCAAAATAAGACATTGGTGGTAAGCAGTATGACTATCACTGCCCACAACTCTTTGTGTTCTACTCATGCATATCATCTACGCATAGACCTGGCTCATGATGCCACTGTTGGGGAACATTGCATGGAAAACAAAAAAAGCTGCACACACGCAATGATCTCTCTATAAAGATACATAGAAACGAGGGGGAGAGTGTGTCTATGTACCCTCGTAGACCGAAAGCGGAAGCGTTTAGTAACATCGTTGATGTAGTCGAACTTCTTCGCGATCCAACCGATCAAGCACTGAATGTACGGCACCTCCGCGTTCAGCACACGTTCAGCTCGGTGACGTACTCGCCTTCTTGATCCAGCAAGATGGGCGAAGTAGTAGATGAGTTCCGCCAGCATGATAGTGTGGTGACAGTGATAGTGAAGTGATCTTCGCAGGGCTTCGCCTAAGCACTACGAAAATATGAACTGGGGAGTAAACGGTGGACGGGGGCGCCGCACACGGCTAAGACAATGTTGTGTGTTATGCTAGGCGCCCCCTCCCCATGTATATATAGGTGGGAGGGGAGACGGAGGCAGCCAGGGCGCGCCCCTAGGGGCTGGCCGCTGGCCCTAGGGCTCCTGCCCTGCTGCCCCCCCCCCCCCCCCCTCCCCCTTTCCTTGTAGGAATAAGGGGGAAGGAAAGAGGGGGGAGGGGAAGGAAGGGGGAGTCCAACTCCACAATTTTCTTTACCTCCACTCTTTCCTTTCCCTCCCCATAGGGCCGGCCTCTATAGGGTGCGCACCAGCCCATTATGGGCTGGTGTGTTCCCTCACTTGGCCCATAAGGCCCATAGCTTTGCCGGGGATGCCCGAAACTCCTTCCGGTGACCCGATAAGTACTCGGTACCCTCCGAAACACTTCCGGTGCCCGAATACCATCGTCCTATATATCAATCTTTACATCTCGATGATTTAGAGACTCCTCATCATGTCCGTGATCTCATCCGGGACTCAAAACAACATTCGGTCACCAAATCACATAACTCATATAATATTATATCGTCATCAAACGTTAAGCGTGCGGACCCTACGGGTTCAAGAACTATGTAGACATGACCGAGACACCTCTCCGGTCAATAACCAATAGCGGAACCTGGATGCCCATATTGGCTCCTACATATTCTTCGAAGATCTCTATCGGTCGAACCATTATGACAACATACGCAATTCTCTTTGTCTGTCGGTATGTTACTTGCCCGAGATTCGATCGTCAGTATCTCTATACCTAGTTCAACCTCGTTACCGGCAAGTCTCTTTACTCGTTCCATAATACATCATGGCGTAACTAACTCATTAGTTATTTTCTTGCAAGGCTTCGTATGATGTGTATTACCGAGAGGGCCCGGAGATACCTCTCTGATACTTGGAGTGACAAATCCCAATCTCGATCATGCCAACTCAACAAACACCTTCGGAGATACCTATAGAGCATCTTTATGATCACCCAGTTATGTTGTGAAGTTTGATAGCACACAAGGTATTCCTCCGGTATCCGGGATTTGCATGATCTCATGGTCTAAGGAACATGTATTTGACATACAAGAAAGCAGTAGCAATAAACTGTACGATCAAATGCTAAGCTAATGGATGGGTCTTGTCCATCACATCATTCTCCCAATTATGTGATCCCATTATCAAATGACAACGCATGTCTATGGTTAGGAAACCTTAACCATCTTCGATCAACGAGCTAGTCTAGTAAAGGCTTACTAGGGACACGGTATTTGTTTATGTATTCACATATGTATTTAAGTTACCGATCAATACAATCTAGCATTAATAGTAAAACTTTATCATGATTAAGGAAATATAATAATAACCATTTTATTATTTCCTCTAGGGCATATTTCCATCACTAAGTAGGCCTCTAGGATTTATTAGGAATTTAGAAATTGTTTATTGGGCTGGCCCAAAATAGACCAATTTCCACGGGTGACATGTCCGGCCATTTTTTGTTTTTCATCATGGAGAAAACTTAAAAAATGAAAAACTTGTCGAAAACCCAAACAACTAGGAATGGTGCCTTGAATTGGTCATATAAGTCCATAAACAAATGGGGCAATTTCAACTTTGATGGAGCCTTCTGGCCTTGGTAGGCACCCAACGTGCTCTTGGATGGAGCCTTCTGGCCTACCCGAACACACTGTGTGACATGCTCTATTTTTGGACATATATTAAATGACCCCAACTTTTGCAACTAGGTAGGAATGCCCATGGTGGTAGGCATCCATGTCAAGTTGTGACATGTCCTGATATTTTTCGACCTTTTCTTACCGAGAAAACTCCAAAGAAATGCAAAATTTGTTGAAAACTAAATTTTTTTTCGTGGTGCCTTTAGTTGGTTATACAAGTCCATGGAAAAAATTGGGGCCATTTCAAGGATCTCAAGAAAGAACGTGCGCTGAGAAAAAACTCCATTGAACATGGTCTATTTTCTATCATTCTTTAAATGACTCCAACTTTTCCAAGAAAGTGGACATGCCCATGATAGGCATCCATGCTAGATTTGAATGATTTCAGGCACAGTAAGCAAGTTGTGACACGCCCGGCCATTTACCGTCTTTTCCTAGCCAAAGAAACTCCCGAAAATGCAAAAGTTATCAAAAACTCAAAGAAATTGACATGGTGCCTTGAATTGGTCATATAATCTCATGAAAAACATTTTGGGTCATTTGGGGTCTAGCCTACCCGAACACCATTAATTGAATATGGTCTATTTTTAACATGTATGAAATGACCCCAATGTTTTTCAGCAGGTGGGAATGCACATGGTAGGCACCGATGCCAAGCTGCGCCACATCCGACCATTTATCGGTCATTTTTCTCCGAGAAAAGCCCCAAACATGCAAGAATTATAGAAAACTCAAACAACTTGACATGATGCCTTGAAATAGTCATATAAGCTCATGAAGAAAATTGAGGTCATTTGATGGATGCCGAAAAAACGTGCTCTCAAATGGAGCCCTCTGGCCTACAAGGACACCCTATGTTTAACATAGTGTTTTTTGGACATCCTAGAAATGATCCCTATTTTTTGACGCCAACTCGGCATTCCATGGTAGGCATTCATGCCAGGTTTGAATGAATTTCGACAACCTATGCAAGTTGCGTCATGTTCGGCCATCTATCGGGCTTTTCTCATTGAGAAAACTCAAAAAAACAAAAGTTGTCAAAAACCAAAACAACTTAGTGTGGTGCTTGAATTGGTCATACAAAACCATGCAAAAAAAATTATGCCCATTTCAAGGATGTCGAGAAACAACGTGCCCAACCTTTCCGGGTGTTCCCGAAAAAACAAGCCTTTTCGGGTGGCCCAACCGCTAGGATTTCTATAGGAAAATTTCCTTTGAAGTCTTTCGGTTGGTAGGAATGAAATTTTATTTCTATGAAGGAATTCTTTCCATCCTCCATATTTTATAGGAAAATGCCCAAGCCTCTATTTCTGGCAACGTTTTTGCCCCAAGATTCACCCACTTGGCTGAAATGACCGATGGTGAAGTTCGGATGGGGCACGTATTATTTTGGTACCTCGTTGTGTACAAATGCGTTGTGTATTCAGGTTTTCATTTAAATTTTTTTGAACGTGTGTGCACCTTGGTTTGGTTGGTTTAGTATTTACTGTTGCGTGTGGGCCAGTCTTTGTGCTGAAGTTCGTGTCCTGACAGTCCCTTTTACTTCGATGCTTCTTCGGTCTTGTGATTGGTTTGGGTATTCCGGCCGCTGTTGGCCCAGTTGTCCTGTCGTTGTCGACCTCTGCTGTCGTTGGCCCAGGTCATTTTCTTGCTTTCTATTCGTCGTCGGGTGGTGTATCGGTTGATCCTGTCGCTATCGCTGCGTGGCTGCTGTTGTTGGGTGGTCAGGGGATGGGCTGCCAGGTCCAACGGCACGACGATGAAAGGACGTGGCAAATCAGTCAGCGCATGCATGCACTCCAATCCGAACACAGCGTGTCGATAGATGGTCAACCAATGCCAAACTGACGAAGCGGTGGTCAGGAGATGGGATAGACACGGTCTGAGTACGTGTTTGCATGCAGTGCTGCATGTGGTGTTGGTTCTGTAGGCGCCGCTGCTTTCGTTCTCGAGTGGGCTTTCTAGATCCTGCTTAATACGATTTGTCTGGACTGATTGCCTACCTATAAATACATGCATGCACCCATGCAACAGCTGCCGCACCGCACCCTCAACATTGCTACACCTAGCAGTGTCGGCCATCTTCAAGCTACTGTCCTCATTTGCGCAGCAGTGACGCGAGCGTTGCCCTCGATTCCCTACCACTATGTGCTCGAGTCCGTCTTTGGCGATGGAGGGCGCCAACGGGTTACACCCCGAGGAGCTGCGTGCCGTAGAGGACCGCGTCGGTGCCTGGCACGGCCTCAATCTCGGTGTCGATGTCGAGGCCCAGGCATCCATGTTCTTGGCCTCGAGTTCGCCCGAGTGCCCCGTCAATGTCTCGCAGGTGGAGTTCGGCTTGTGAGACTAGGAGGCGTAGCTCGCTCCAGCAGCAGCAGGACTGTTACAAGATGAGCACGACCGTGTCGAGACCGCAACTCCTCCCGCTGCTCCTCGACGATCTACCGGGCACTCCACATAACCACTTTTTCCCTACCTCTTGTCCGCCGCCCACCGCAGGCGTCCGCCATCTGCCCGTGCTGTTTTGTCGAGCCTCATGTCGGCCACTGCCACTCCACCCTGTCGTGATCCGGGAACCAATGGCATCGGCCCACCGCTTGCCGACCTATCCCGGCCAGTTCCCCAGCGCAGAGCCCCTGACGCCCTCCCTGTCGACTCCGATGTCGTGGGAACCCTGGCTGCGTTCCTCTGCATCGTCGGCCTCGCCGTCGTTAGATCCGTGTGCTCCCAGTGTGGCGTCAACGGCTCCAGCTACGCTAACTCTCCGGTCTGACACGGCAGCGGTGAGCAGTGGCTCTAGAAGAAGGTGATCATGGTGTTGCCGAAGCTGACATACAAGGGCGACGGCCCGCCGCGACGCGTGGTGGCCATCGGCAGAGCTCGGTGTGCTTGCGGCGGTGCGCGACACTTCGGTGGTTTGTGCGTGTGCATGGTGGCCGTGACCGTGAGTGCGAGGAACCGGTCGCAGGCGGTTGCGTCGTCGACTCGTCGTGTAGGGCAGTTGCGGCCTGCTACAACGCAAGGAACACCTCGTGCTCCGGTGTGAGAGCAGCGCCGTGTAGATGGCTAAGATGTCGAGTTTCTTGAGCTGGCCGAGCTCGCCGGTAGGGGGCCAGAGATGCTGGTCTCGGCGAGGCCGGGCATGGTGAGGTTGGAGTAGGCGGCGAGGTGATCCAACTTGCTCGACAGAAGCGAACAGGGACGCACGAAAACACTTGCTCAGCAGAAGCGAATAGGGACGCACGAAAACACTTGCTTGGCAGGTCGCCAAGCTGGGGCGGGATCAGAAACATGTTCGCTTCTGAACATATTTTCGGAGTCTCCGAACGTGTTTGTGCCGGTGTCGCCGACAAGTCGTCGGGCACGACGCTCGGCAGGTCGATGAATTGCAGGCTCAGCTCCGTCCACCAACACGACGACTTGTCCGCCGGGTTCCACTCACCCGGCGCCGCTGCGCCACTGCCGCCTAGCATGCACCGCGGCCTGCATGCGCGTCCATGGCAAGGGCGCCGCCCTTGTACCCCATGGCAACCGCGCAGGCGCAGCACAGCAGCAGCCGCGGCGCCACATTTTCTTTGAAATTCCACTGTAAATTTGAAAATTATAGTCTGAACTAAATCGGTTTAGATCTTCTTTTTTGCAGGGAAAATCGGTTTAGATCTGACTGGTATGAAATGATATGCATAGATTAGAGGTGTGTATTTTGTACATGAACTGCTGATAATTCGGGCATGGGCACCTCCACAATAGGTACAGAAATCAGGACATGTCCTCCTCTCCTTTTGATGTAATTCGGGTGTGAGCACCTCCTCCTCTCCTTTGGCTGCATCTGTAACTGAAGTCCAGGACATGCCCTCCTCTCCTTTTGATGTGATTTTTTCAGTTTCGAAACAAATGTTCATGAGTTTCAAGAAGTGTTCATGGTTAAAGATGACTTTTAGTGAAATCTTCATGAATTTGAAAAATATATGATTTCTAAATTTTTTTCATGACTCCAAAAAATATTGGTGAATTCAAAAAGTATCATGATTTCAAAAAACTCTTCACAATTTCAAAAAGTGATTGTGATTTGGCAAATGTTCATGAGAAAATGTGCACGATATCAAATAGATTTTGAATTTCTCATGGCACACATATTATCCTCTATTTCTTTTTTTCCGGCGGTACAAGTCGATCGAGCTCGAAATGCGGCCACAACTCAAACAACTATTAATTGAACAAGATAAAATATATGTACATAAAAACTTATATACTCCATAGATGATATGCCGAAAATTCACCAAACTCAAACTTAGCATGCAATATAAAAATAGCACTTCCCTTATGTCATATGTATCGATTACTTTATGCAATAAAACTATCCTTTTCAAACACCCTAGCATACGCAATACCTTTATGATCATAAACAAATTCATTCAATATGTATGTTATTTTATAGAGATGCAAAAAATGAAATGAATAAGTAGTAACCAACCAATTAGCAAAATGATCAGCAGATAAGACTCTTTGTGAGCGCATACAGGATTTTAATAGTGTTGCATGCACACCTCTATTAGACCACTTAAGATAGATTATTGCCAACAAAACTAATTTTCATGCTGCATCAAAACCAACAAATAAAAAAGCACATTAACAAGAAAATGTTTAAGTATTATAGAATAGTATACACTGTCAAGCATAACAAGGCGCGGCGTACCGCCGCGCAGGTATACGCTAGTAAATATTAGCCTGGACTCAATTGAAAAAATCATATGGTGTGAATCAAAAGGCATCTTCTTTTTTATTTCTATGCATAGAATTTTAGATACATGTCATCTCATTTCTTATAACATTTCTATCCTTACGATATTTCTACCCTATAAATTAAAAAGGCCAAGGCATCTTCTTTTCTATTTCTATGCGTAGAATTTTAGATACATGTCATCTCATTTTCTATCCTTACGATATTTCTACCCTATCTCTACCTCTGTACCTCTCTATCTCTACCTAATAATAAAGCAAATTAGGTTTCTGTCATACGTCATAAAAAATACCCTCGAAGTTGGCAAGAATTACCCACCAATGCCACCCGTAAGTTAAATAAAAAAATGATTCGTTTTTTTTTCAAATTCGTCGTCGTTATCAGCTGTTATATAAAGGTGATACTGCATGCATGGCAGAAGCTCTGAGATGGCGCAGTGGCGCAAGCATTTCTGTCCCACCGCAGACACCAGGGTACGAATCCCAGGTTCTACTAATTTTCCCAGTCATTTTTGTCACGCACCTCCCCTCCCCACCCAGTGTGCGTTCATGGGCCGGCCCGGAGGGCGTGACGCCTATGGTTTTTTTTCTTTTTATTGCATTTCGTCTTTTGTCTTTTTTTTTCTCATTTCTTTTTTTTGTGTGTTTTTCCTTCTTTAAATTAATTTGAGATTTCCAAATTTTAAAACATTGCAAATTTTTTAAATCATGTTCGAGAAATCATAAAATATTTGTGATTTCAAAAATGTGTGGGACATCATAAAAAATTCGCAGTTTTAAAAATATTGGTGATTTTAGAAGAGTGTTTGCAAATTCTTAAAAAAATCAAAATTTCGAAAAAAATGACAGGAAATAAAACAATGTTCATGATTTTGAAAAATAATCGTGTATTCAAAACAAATTCATGAATATGACAAAAATGTCCACGAAATTTTAGAAAATATTGAAAAACTCAAAAAAATTGCAAGTTTGTGGTCGATGAGATTTGTTTTAAAAGTTTAAAAGTGTGACGTGCAATGGCAAGCTCATTGCCTTGGGATTTACCATGTCGACTACATTGCGATCACGTGGATATCGCATATGTCAGGGTATTGAGTCATACTTATTTGGCTAGAGTGTAATTCTTTATCCTCAAGTTCTGCAAATATTTCCCCTCTTTTTGTGATGCACCTCCCCTCCCCCAGTGCGTGTTCATGGGCCGGCACGCAGGGCGTGACTCCCCTATTTTTTTTCATTTCATCTTTTGTATTTTTCTTTTATTTTCTCATTTCTTTTTTTTGTTTTCTCCTTTTTAAAATTAATTTGATATTTTCAAATTTCAAAACATTGCAAATTTTGAAAAACATGTTTGAGAAATCATAAAATGTTTGTGAATTCAGAAATTTGTGTGAAATCATAAAATTTTCGCAGTTTCAATAAATATTAGAATTTACAAAACTGTTCGCAAATTATAAAACATGTTCACAACATCGCGAGTCACTGTGTTAAAATAAAGAACGCTCATATGTCAGGGTATTGAGTCAAATTTATTTGGCTAGTATGTAAATTTTTTTCTCCCGTTGTAACGCACGGCCATGTTTGCTAGTAAATCAAAAAGGCCTTATTGGTTCCGACCGACCGACCCAGAGTCGCGGTTCCTGGGTCCGTCTCGAGTCGACTCGTGTCTTCCACGTCATTCTCGATGCGCTCGAACTCACCACGTGTCGAACCGTCGCCCACCCCCGTCCTCCTGCATGCTCCGGCAACTCTCTCGACGCCACCAGACGCGACCATCCTGCACCTTATAAAGAACCACCGCCGCACGTACAGACGCCACGACCAACGGAACGGGGAGGACAAGAAGCACATGAGCACGATGGCCACCGCACGAGCACTCCGTCTCTTCGCCTCGACCTCGCCAGCGACCCGACGCGGCCTGCTTGGCGCGCACGGCCGCGCGCTGTCCGCGTCGTCGCAAGCCAGCGGCGCGGGAGATCCCGCCGTCCACTACGGCGACCCTCCGAGCGACGACTACGCCGAGAGGCCCCCGAAGTTCTCCGGCGCGGAGGAAGCCACCTCGGGCGGCCACGACAAGCACCCGCCGTCGTCGGCGAAGACGACGCGGCCGACGGAGGCGTCCGCCAAGGAGCAACGCGTCCCGCCGTTCACGCCCTCGGGGAAGCTCGGGTCGCAGGAGCTGGCCGACCCGGCGGCCGGGTCGACGTTCACGCAGAAGCGCCGGTGGTCCGCCAAGCCCGCCGGCAGCGACCCGCTCGGCGACGCGACGCCCGGGGACGAGGAGGCCGCGGCGAGGAAGGTGCGGGAGGAGGACCGGGAGTACTACCGGACGCACAAGCCGTCGCCGCTGGCCGAGGTGGAGTTCGCGGACACGAGGAAGCCCGTGACGCGCGCCACGGACGGCGGCGCCGAGGACCGGCTCGAGCACGACGTGCCGGGGACCATGGTGGAGGACACCGCGGACGCGTCGCTGGCCCGCGCCGAGGCCATGTTCCGGGAGGCGGCCTCGCGCGGCAACCCCGCGTGGCCGCACTCCCGCGCGCTCGCCGCCATGCTGGCCCGGCAAGGCGGGGAGGGCGGCGATGGCGCCCGGGACGCCGCGCCATGGGGAAGCTAAGCCGATTCGTTTCTGGCGCGCGAGCGCGCGCGTCACTGACGCTCCTGTAAGGATAGGAGCGGGAGTGTAAAATAGGTCGCCACGATCGTGTAAAATACAGAAGGCTGATAGAAGCGGTGCCTCTGAATAAAGCGTGCCAGCGAATGTAAATATGTTGCTTGATGTCAATTTCATTTTGCAACTGCAAGTGTGTAAATTCCGGGTCATGGCCCGTCGTCCATCTCGACCAGTTCACATCTGCGCCTTGATCTCTGTAAAACCCATCGACCTAAGGTCAGCTTCAGCTTTCAGGGTGGTTTGCTGCCTCAACTCTTCTGAACCAAATTTGGCAAGAAAAAGGTATGGTTCCTAGAGTTCAAACGTTCGGCTGGAGAATTCTTCGAAAAGCACTCCCAACAGGCATGAGGGCAGGTACATACTCCTCTGTGCAGTTTCACTTGCCCTTGTTCTAAAGATGCTTTGTTCTTTTACCCCTGGTACATTAAAACAGAATATCTTGCTCAAAAGCCAAGAACAGATTTCAAAAGCAGATTCCACTTCACGACAAAAACAGAGTGAAGTGGATGAAACAACAACACAGTGCAGGAGCAGCTGAACCCACACAAGATACATGGTCTTCTCCAAACACTTCACGTATCAGCAGCAGGAATAGTAGTGGAATTCACCATTACAAAAAGAAGCTCTTGCTCTACAAACGGCCGCTCAGATGACAGGGAAATCACATTCTATGTTGACAATCAAGTCTAGCTCAAGCTGCAGCTTGCAGGAACATTTCTTTTTAAACAGAGGCAAAATACACGACATGTGCGATACAATGTTCCCCAGTTTCTTAGCACCCGCAATGACCCAAAGCTAATTACTCTCGTGATATAATGTTCTCTAGTTTCTTAGCACCCGCAATGACTCAAAACTTTGCCTCACCTAAGTGTTTCTCCCGTTCCAAATGGTTTAGAAACGAGCATAATTACTCTCGTGATATAATGTTCCCTAGTTTCTTAGCACCCGCAATAACCCAAAACTTTACCTCACCTAAGTGTTTCTCTCGTTCCAAATGGTTTAGAAACGAGCATGGGCCGAAGAGCGAATGTTTTTCTCGTTTCAAACGGTTCAAGAAACGAGCATGGTAAGAGCGGTTTTTCTCGTTTCAAACGGTTCAAGAAACGAGCATGGTAAGGGAGGCCATCACTCGCTTATTGAGATTTTGCATGCCCAGTTCTCTTATCTCACTGGTCCTTGACGGACTCCTCTAAGTGGCAATTGGAGGTGTCCATGTGTGCAAGACCCAGTTTCTTAATAATCAACCTTCAAAGCCTAATAGTGTAATGGCACTTCAAGAAAAGGTGAGCACCCATTTTTTGCTCTTTTTTGCAAAGTTGGCATAGGCGGCAATTGAGCCAACCACGTTTCTCCAACTTATCAAAGATTCAAATACGATCTTATAAAGCCAACCAAGAGAAGAATTTTACTTTTGGTGGCGTAAAACCTTTCAAACCATGAAATCCATCGAGGAAAGAGTCAACCCAAGGAATTGAGCCTTGTAAGCGGTAGTTGCCGAGTAAAGTCCATCATTTGAGTGCTTCCAAACGATGTCATCCGCGATTTGTTCATCAAGATGAAAGTCGTTCACGAGTATCCAAAGGGTTAAGAATTGCCAGACATGGGTACCAGTGATGACCGTGCCAAGTTTGATCTTTAGAATCCAAGCATTCCCTTTTAGGGCCTCGCACACTTTTCAATTCGTTCTCCTCGAGGCATCAAATATTAGCGCGGCAATGTCCTTAGGTTTGCACCCAACCAACCAAGGTGAGTCCCAAAATGGCGTTTTGGCGCCATTCCCCACAGTGATCATGGTGGAGGCATAGAAGAAATTAAGGTAATCCGCGGTGCATGGGTTACCAAGCCCCACCCATAGCTTGTTTGGCTCCTTCCACTCATATCATGGCTATCTTAACCGCAAGGCATGTGCAAATTTTTCAGTGTTGAGCATCCCGAGACCGCCGTATTCACAAGGATGACACACTATTTGCCAGTTCACCTTGCACTTAGCCCCGGTCATCTTATCCGAGCCCGATCTAGCTACATTCTTCCAAGTCACCAACGATTTTCAAGTTCAGGTTTATCATATCAACATGAACTTTGTCTACAGAGGATCTTGCTCTCACAAGTCTGCATCCAGATACTCCATTCAAGAGGATCTAAGTCCAGTGCTTTTAAAGCTAGGTAATCTACAGATGAACGATTGTAAAATTACTCATGCGCATTGCTCTCAATGTTAATGATACCCTTTGTCCAAAAAGAATAGCATTGCAATCGTGGTGTGTGCAATGAGACACAAACTAACCATATGCTTGCATTTTTCTAAAACGACCAAATGTACATGTCATATCTGTGCTGTGCTGTGCCTCCCACCGGCGCCGGTGCCGGTCCATCCCGTCTCCGGTGGCTCTACGGCCATGGAGGCGGAGTGGATCTCGGCCCTTGCCGGTGGGAGGCCTCCGTTTTTAGATCTTTTTTCGAGCTTTGTTAGTATTTGTGTCTTGCTCAGGAAGGCGAGACGGTGGCGGCTCCCTGAAGATGGAATAAAGGTCTCCCCGCCTAGCCCCCGTTCCGGTGATGCGTCTTGCATCGTTGGTGGGCGTGTGGAGTTGTGTCTCCGGCGGATCTGCCTTTGGTGGATTTGCTCGGATCTGTTCGTCGTTCGTCTTCGTTCGTGTGTTTTCAGGTTGGATCCTTTTGATCTACACTCTTCATCCGCGGCGGTTGCTGTTCTGGTGCGTTGGTTCTACGGGGCCTTAGCACGACAACTTCCCGACTGTCTACTACAACAAGGTTTGCCCGGCTCCGGCGAGGGAGGGGCGATGACAGCGACGCGCCTTCGGCTCGCTTCAGTGCTTGTAGTCGTCGCTAGGTGGTCTACGGATCTGAACGTAATTTTTATTATTTCTAGTATTCGTTGTACTACCATGATTGAAGATGAATAGATTGAAAGTTTTTCCCGCAAAAAAAAAAGAAAGGAGTACCAACTAATGGATCAACTATACACATGTCACGCAAGAGAAATATATGTGCCTTGCAAGCGCTGCGGCCGGATATGCGAATATGCCCCAGAACGGAGACAAACGCCCGAGCTGGCTTCGAACGACGTCTATCTACATCTACTCCAATTCTACATGCACACGTACGTTGCGCACCATGCGGACCACGGCCGTCGCCCCTCCTCGCCTTGTTTGCATTCACCCGGGCGACGCCACGGCGGCGCGGCAGAGGGGACACGTCGAGTTGAGCCGGAGCCACGCCGCGATGCACGCCTCGTGGAACCCGTGGCCGCACCCCGGCAGCCGCCGCCCGGCCTCCCGCTCCGCGAACTCCGAGAGGCACACCGCGCACTCCTCCGGCGCGCCCCGGTGGCCCTCCCCGCCGCGCACGAACGCCGGGAGCTGCGACACCGGCGGCGCGGCGCTGCGGAGGGGCCGCGGGACCACGACGACGCGGACCGGGGCGGCCGAGTCGACCCGTGCGCCGGGCGCGTTCGCGGCGGCCACCTCCTTGTTGTACACCCAGACGAAGCGGCCCGCGAGGTAGAGGAGTAGGAGCACCGTGCCGGCGGCAGTCAGGCCCGTAGCGCCGGCGCCGGAGAGGGTCCTGCCGACGTGGTGCCACGAGGGGGCGGCCGGAGCGGGGGCGGGGGCGGAGGCAGGAGCAATGCCGTTCATGTCCGGCGACACGGCAGAGCGAGATCGTATGAGGTGACCAGATGGGTCCGGGTTTTAAATTGGCATGAAAAGTGCACTGCCCTGTCTCGTCTATCGGCGGTACAAGATATCGTTCGCGTTTACGTTGTGCCGTCGTGTTCTCTCGGATAGGTTTGGTGACAGCGCGCGGCAATTTGGCCGTGCAGCATTCTTTCTGATTCAGAAATCCCAGATGATCCAAGGAAGCGGAAAGGGAAGGATTCAGACCCCAGTACGTCTCTCCACGTTTCAAACCCAAAAGGTTTACATGATACTCCAGGATATAGGCAAGGACCCTCCTTTTTAATTCAAAAGTCTAAAATATATACTTTTTGGGCCTCTACTAAATCGAGAAATTGGATTGTACATTTTGGTACCGATTTTGATACTCCCTCCATCCCGAAATTATTGTCGTGGGCGCAGTACAGTTGCTGTTTTGCAAAAAACACCTCCTAATTTTAAAAACAACTAGGACATTGCCCATGCGTTGCAACGGGGCATAAATATTTTAATGATAAACACCAATCTTATGAACAAATACCGCCTTCTAATTTCTCATGCACATCAAACAACATCGAAGCATACACCTTGCTGACAGCTCTTCAGACAAACCCACATACATGCAACATCAAAGTTAGAACAAATAGTGAATCAATTATGACACAAACAATGTAGCGAAATCTAATAGTGATTACTCACATCCATATTGGTTAACTTAAGCATCACCAGGAAAGCACTTAATTAGTTCCTGAAGGCACTTAAATGTAGTTTCATTGGAGGCACAACAGTGACCACAACATTCTTTCCACCAACTTCAGTAACCACGTTGCATAATGTCACCCATTCTTCCATCTACCAAGTGTGTGGAAACACAAAGCTCAATAATACATTATATGGTATTTGATAATTTTTTCGACTTTTTACAGTTGTTCCAAAAAATTCAATCGATTTTTATGTTGCAACAGATACAAATATATCACCAATAATTTCCAAGATGAGACGTTTAGGTTACACTGAGAAAGTCATGATGAAATAAATAAATATAAGCTACATTTTATAGTTACTTCTTAAATAAGGTGGCATTTCTCCATTCAATACCAACTTGATAGTTGGGGGCACCTGAAAATAATATTTAACATATCAAAACATCACTTCTTCCCAGGAAAGAGACTGTATCCAAGGTATCACAAAGTGAAAAGTGTCTCCATGGTAGAAAGAGAAAGCATGTTCAGAACCATTATTTATCACACCAAAATGGATGTAAGTAGAAACAACACTTTTTCTTGGAGCGGATGTAAAATTCATATTACAACAATCATCGAATTTCCTAAATGAACCTACACAGACCAGTAAACAATTTTTGCTTCCCTAGGGAATCTTTCTGGATTGTTTCTTGTATGTCCATTCCTCCTAATCTCCGGTTCTGTACAAAGCTCTTCCATCAAACTGCACAAAACAGAAAAATAAAGACGACAATTGCATGATCAACATAAATCGTGTGTTCCAATGGAAAGAAATGTAATGCAGCCATATAATTCTGTGCTGATTACAGTACAAGTTGTAATACAGGTCGACCAAAATGCAAGTTTCAAGAACCTGGATTAGCATCCTTTAACCACTATACGTACTAATCCAAATTAATTTACAATGTTCATGCACATAGAGCAAATTATATTGCCCACTATAGGGTAGGAAATTAAAGATGAACACTTATTAGAGTGTGACTGACATGCCGACATGATCCTGCAAAGTTTGAAATTAATTGCGTAGATATTGCTGATCCTAAATTGAATTACAACCAAAAGGTGGAATACAAGTAGAGGAAAACAATTATGTGATTGACCAAATGACGAGAAGTGGATCTGGGCACGGCCCGCCCGTCAGCCGTTGGGAGATCAATGACCTACACGGATAGATTAGATCAAAACAGTGGAAGGGGCACAACATGCAGAGGGATTACTACGTCCCTGGTCGTGGAGATTGACAACACAGCAAAAAATAGGAGTGTACCATGGGGTGCAGGTGCGGAAGACATTGGCAGCGCACTTGTGCGTCCTGCTCAGCTCCTCTCGGCACTCGTCCTCACCGAGCACCACCAGCAACGCACACACCACCGGCACCTTGTGTCTCCTCACAACGCCTCTGGTGTTGCCAAGCTCTTCCAGGAGATCCTCCTCCGCCTCGTTGCGCCTGCAGGGCGGGACATGCGGTGTTATGTGAGCAAACAGGTAATTCCACGGCGATTCTTAGAAGGGCTATTAAATCAATTAAGAGAGGGTTCATGTGGAGAGATTAATTGGTGAATCTGTAGGTAGAGAGGGCTCCGGCAGCCGCCGTGTATTCTCCTTGGCCCTGCGACGTGTTGTTGTTGTCTTCCTCCTGATCGATCGCCATCCTGCTGCGCCGTCGCGGCCGAAGATGTCGGTTTTCCTGGAGAATGGAATTTTAGTGATTTGGATTTGGTAGGATTGCTTCGAGATAAAAAAAAATTCGAGAGATCCTATACCGTTATACATGCAGTAATTAGCGAGCGTTAATTAATGTCTTTCCTTCACTGCAGCGATGCATGCGCGCACGCATTGATCCGATTCCCTTTTAATCCGAGAACCCTATAATTACGCTACTCTCTTTCGCCACGAATTAAAGGAAAGACTGCTTGGTTTCCATGTGGTGGACAAGAGGTAAGACGAACGTATATGACGGTTTGTCCGGCCAGACGAGGATAAAACCGATGGAGGGAGAAAAAAATTCGCTGGAGGGGAGAGGGTCGTACGAGAGGGTTGGACGAGAGTGGGGAACGTAAGAGGGGAAACGGAACACTCCATTTCTTTTAGGTAGTAGAGATGACTTTTATTGAAATCTTCATGAATTTAAAAATATATGGTTTCTAATTTTTTTTCATGACTCCAAAAAATATTGGTGAATTTAAAAAGTATCATGATTTCAAAAAACTCTTCACAATTTCAAAAAATGATTGTGATTTGGCAAATGTTCATGAGAAAATGTCCACGATATCAAATAGATTTTGAATTTCTCATGGCACACATATTATCCTCTATTTCTTTTTTTTCCGACGGTACAAGTCGATCGAGCTTGAAATGCGGCCACAACTCAAACAACTATTAATTGAACAAGATAAAATATCTGTACATAAAAATTTATATACTACATAGATGATATGCCGAAAATTCACCAAACTCAAACTTAGCATGCAATATAAAAATAGCACTTCCCTTGTGTAATATGTATCGATTACTTTATGCAATAAAACTATCCTTTTCAAACACCCTAGCATACGCAATACCTTTATGATCATAAACAAATTCATTCAACATGTATGTTATTTTATAGACATGCAAAAAATGAAATGAATAAGTAGTAACCAACCAATTAGCAAAATGATCAGCAGATAAGACTCTTTGTGAGCGCATACAGGATTTTAATAGTGTTGCATGCACACCTCTATTAGACCACTTAAGATAGATTATTGCCAACAAAACTAATTTTCATGCTGCATCAAAACCAACAAATAAAAAAGCACATTAACAAGAAAATGTTTAAGTATTATAGAATAGTATACACTATCAAGCATAACAAGGCAATGCGCGCACGCATTGATCCTATTCCCTTCACTGCAGCGATGCATGCGCGCAGCCTCTCCTTCCCTGCCGGCTCCTTCCTCGTCGACTGTGCTGCTGAGGTAGTCTTTCCTCGCCGGCTCCTTCCTCACCATCGACGCCTTTTACTGCTGCTGCTGCATCGACCACCTGCAACTGGTATTTCTGACTCGACCAAACGAACTCGCACAGCCTCTGCTGCTGCTGCTAGGTAGGTAGTCCTGCAAAATTGGTAATGTTTGATTTGGAAACATTCAATCAGGAAGATTTTGTTAATTCTGGAAACATTCAATCATGTTAATAATGGAAACATTAAATCAGGAAATGAGATTTTGTTAATTTTGGAAACATACAGGAAGATTTTGTCAGAAAGAAGGGGTTCATTTTTGTTAATCATGTTAATCATGTTTTGTCAGGAAGATTTTGTCAGGAAGATTTTGGAAACCTGCACCTTTTGTTAATCATGTTTTGTTAATTCAGGAAGATTTTGTTGCTTCAATTTCGTCAGCTAATGATCATTTCATAGTGATAAAATTACTGCGTCGATCTTTTATGTCAGAGGGGGTTCATTTCATACCTGATGAAAGTGGTTGCAGAAGAGTATCAGGGTAGTTGTCAACCCAACAAGGATGGATGAAGCTATGACTGTTTTGGTGATAGGGAGGAGCGCAGTCCCGCTGACAAATTCCAACATTTGCAAAAGAAACTGTGTAGCTATGAACGAGTCCTTACAGTTTTGTAGAGAAATTAAAGATAGAGCCCCCATCCCTCAACACTCTCAAGTGCTGACTATGCACACGATAGTTGAGAACTACAGTAGACAACTAGTTGCTCTAGAGCGTACCTTGAAATGCTTCTGCAGCTGTTTGAGAAGTGGAATGCTGACGTCGCCAATGGGCCAAATGCAGCAAAACATAATGGTTCACCTAGGCCGCGATAACTTAATCGGAACGGCGGGCACTGCGAAAATGCACATGGATAAGATGAAAAACATTATAACACAATTTCATTCTGCCCAATTTTAACTGAATGACAGAAGGTAGGTGAAATATATGGTCCATTCATTCTGCTGTTTCAAACAGTTTTCTGCTGTTTGAGAAGTTAACTTGTGTCAAAATTTGTTTCAAACAGTTTTCTGTCAACTTGTGAGCAGGAAAATGGCTTCAGAAAATTCAGTTAACTGAGGCTACAGTGAATAATGTTTCAAACAGTTATGAGTAGAAGTGGTTAGAGCAAAGTGTGTATAGCAGGATTAAGCTACATTCTTTTCTTTTTCCCACCATAAACAGCAACTCAAAAGATAGCACTGATTACAAATGACACTTTCTAAAATCCTCCACATCCATTTTTTGAATTGTGATGATCAATTGTGCAAGCAAGTCTAAAGTTTTCATTAAGCTGAAGATACAACCTATGGATTTGAATCAATATGCTAACTACTCCATGATCTGTTGATAATTTGCTGATAAAGTAAATGCAAATTATGACTGCTATTCTGTAGATGCATAACTCAATAAATGCAAATTTGTAGAACCAGTTGAATTAATTTGAGTAAGTCTTGAGTAAGCACTGTTGTGATGTTATAAAAACTGTAGCAGTCCTTTTTTGTGTGTATATATTCTTGCTATGGTATACTCATCTTTTGTCATTGATAGTAGGAGTATGGATTTGAACATGATGCCTCAAGAGGAAGAGGATGAAGATATTAATTTGAATTGGATCCCTGGAGAGGAAGAACCTCAAGAGGCGGAGAATGGAGCTATGGATTTGAACATGATGCCTCAAGAGGAAGAGGATGAAGGTATTAATTTGAATTGGATCCCTGAAGAGAAAGAACCTCAAGAGGTAGAGAATGGAGCTATGGATTTGAACTTGATGCCTCAAGAGGAGGAAGATGAAGCTATGAACTGGATGCCTCAAGAAGATGAAGAGGAAGAGGATGAAGTTATGAATTGGATACTTCAAGAAGATGAACAAGCTCAAGGAGATGAAGAAGATGTAGCAGGTAAACAATAAAGACGAGAATTGTCAGATAAGGAGAGGCATGGTGTTTACTTCGCCTTGCTAGTAATCGAGCTGAGAGATGGATCTATTCAACCAGACGACAAGCTGCTAGTCTCAACCCTGTTGAACATAAGTGTACGATCTGTTGAAAGAATCTAGGAAGACGCCAAAAATCAGATTGCCGAGGGCAAAGAAGTAGATGTCTCAAGCAAGAAGCCAAGAAGAACTGGTCGAAAGAGAAAGGAGTTGGGTCTAGCGAGGACCTCAACAATCCCACTGAATAGAAGAAGGACAATTCGATCTCTGGCACGGTCTCTAGGTGTGGCCCGATCGACCCTACATAAGAGGTTCCAGTTGAATGAGCTCAACTGCATCACAAGCATTGTGAAGCCTCATCTCAAGACAGAGAACAAGCTTGCGAGATTGAAATTTTGCATGTCCATGCTCAATGACAATTGGATCTCAACTTCTCGGGCTATGTTCAAACCAATGACCAATATGATTCACATCGATGAGAAGTGGTTTAACATGACGAGAGTGAAGAATAGTTACTATGTACTTCCAGGAGAGCCTCACCCAAGCGCACCGTGTCAAACACTAACAGCATTGGGAAGGTAATGTTCCTAACAGTTGTGGTCAGGCCTCGATATAACAATGAGGGGGAGCTAACATTTGATGGGAAGATCGGGATTTGGGCATTCATCGAAGAGAGTGAGGCGGTGCGGACAAGTCAGAACAGAGCAAAGGGAACAAAAGTGTTGACATCAGTGAAAGTAACCAGGCCCGTGTGCAGAGTTTATCTCATCAATAAGGTTATCCCAGCAATTCAGGATAAGTGGCCTGACGATGATGAGGGAGCAACAATATTCATCCAACAGGATAACGCAAAGCCTCGTGTCCTTCCCAATGATGTAGCTTTTTGAGAAGTTGTGGAACAAACTGATCTTGACATCCGATTGCTACAACAGCCCCCAAATAGCCCTGACTTCAATTGTTTGGACCTCTGCTTCCATAACTCTCTCCAGTCTCTAACCGACTGCAGGTCGCCTACAAACATCCAGGAACTGATACAGGGTGTGGAAGAGGAATTCGAGAATTATTTGAATTGATTTGGATTAATTTTGAGTATGAAAATGTGCAATACAGTGGTTTATCATCTAATTTTTGTTGAGAGAATTTATCATCTGAAGTTGACTTCATAAACTTAAGGAGACATGCTTCTGCACTGTCATGCCTTTTCTCTTCAACAGAGGTTGGCTTGACATGCTTTTATGCTGACATGTATCCTGGTGCTAGCTGTGCTAACCGCTAAACTGAAAATTATAATGAAATGTACACTACTGTTTACAAAGACTGAGACGCCTTGGTGTTTCTTTATTTTGCTATAAACTTTTCAAACAGTCAGCTGTATGAGAGACCGAGGTGCAAAATTTCAATAAAAGCTAGAAATACTTCCTAGGTTGAGCAAGAACTGTCATGTCGAAGTCAACTCCCTGGATGATAGATCTTTCTGGTTTGATATAGTGAACATTTTTTTCTACTGGATCTACAGTGAACAAATTTGCCAACACAATTTGCTCTACTGGATCTACGGTAAATAAATTTGAGAACACATTTTCTCCAGTCCCTCACTGACAACACAAACTTTTTGGATGCATTCAACTTGAACATGGAGTATTTTCAGCAAAAAAACTTGGGTATGGCAGCATTTTCTGCAAAAAAAACATCTTGAGCATGAAGTATAAGGGGTATTTGACTGAATTTAATTGATTTTTTTAGTAAAGTTCATATGGAAAGGTAATAAGTCAGTTTTGATTCTATTGACGGGAGTACATTGAACTCTGTCAATACAATTAGACATGAATAAGAACTCTGTCTAAACATTCAATTTATACTTCAAGATTAAATTGTCTAAATATTCAATATGTTATTGACAGGAGTAGTAAACATTCAGTCTAAATATGAACTCTACCAATAAATTCAGTTGACAGTACACTTCAAGATTTAGTATAATTATCAGAAATCTGTAATCTTGCTCAAAGACAGTGACTTGGACTTGCAATTCACCAGCAAATCAGATCCAGAGGGGGAAGGGGGAGGGGCACCTTTGACAAGCTCGAGCACCTCCCGGATGCAAGGGCGTGCCCCCTTGGCGGTGGAGTCCTAGAGCGGACGGAGGAGCTCGCCACCTTGGCGGTGTGGAGTCCTAGAGCGGGCGCTAGAGCTCGTCGCCCCTTTGCCGCCACCATCCTGTCGCCGCTGCTGTGTGGCCAGGTAGCCGCGGCTACAGGAGACGTGCTCCTCACGTGATGACCGGCAGCAGCAGCCCCGTGCAGGCGACCGGCAGAAGCAGCACCGCTGCAGATCAGAGTGCCAGAGGGGGGAAATCGCATTTTACGCGCAAGGGAGAGGGCGCCAGCGCTGGGGAGGGAGAGGAACCACGGGGGAGGGAGAGGAGACCCAAGCGGCGTGGAGCTGCGCAGGCGTCGCCGGCCGAAAGGCTGAGGAGTAAATTACAAAAGTATCCTCCAAGCAATTTGATTTCTGACTAGCCTGAGACCAAATACACTCCCATCTTTGTGGTATATATTCCATATATCATGGATTACGATCCAATTTCAATACAAACACTGAGTGGACTATGTTGACGCAAGAGCAGCGGGTCATCTCCAACTGTAGATGATCTCAGGCTCGAATTTATTTATATCCACATAATATGACAAAATCCTCAACCGAAAGTATCAACCCTCCAGAGAAACTGTGAACGTCCCAGGCAAAATTACCATCACAGTAGGTCCAGAATTACCACGACGAATTAATCATCACAGCACGGAAATTTGCACGCACAGAATGTGTTTAACTAGGTTCAAAAGCATAATATAATACCGTGAACCCAAATGTTTTAACAAACTCTGCATCCAACAGAATAAACACGATATGATATTTAAGGTATCTGACACGCTGACACAAACAAGATATTGGACAGGAAACAGTTCTGAACTTCTGATGTTCCAAAATTAGGCTAACCCTTCATAGTACCAGAAAGCTAAAGCTTCATGTCAGAACTTCACTTCTTGGCCTTCTTTGGTGCCCTGTGAACACAATGCAAATTGGAGAAGGTAAGATAAACGGAACGAAGCACAAGAACCATGTGAAGATAGATTTCAGATGGAGATGCTTACGCAGCTGGAGCTGCAGCCGCTGGTGCTGGTGCATGATCTCTCGGGCCCTGTTTGCCAAATAGTACAAGTCAGACAAATTGTGCTAACAAGAAAAGACTCTAGTTAAACATTAGTAGCAAATTTAATCATTGAAATCTGTTATCTAAGATCAACAGACAAATGTCACCCAGTATAAGTCCCACTATGATAAGAGTAAAAGATGAAGATGAAGATGCTACAAATGATAATTCCTCAGGTGACATGTGTAAACATTATGTACTTCAGTACAAATATAGTGCAGCACCAAATCTAACTATACGAGGAAATAGGCAGGGCTCGAATGAAAACATCATCTTACCTGGGCCAATCTCTCCTCCCTCCTGGCAATCTTCCTCTCCCTGCTTGCCTTGCTCTTGGCGCGCTTGGCCTCAAACTGGTCAGAGAGGGTCTTCTCTCTTGCCTTCTCAGCCTTGGACTTGTGGATACTCTCCATGAGGACCCTCTTGTTCTTGAACATGTTACCTTTGACCTTCAGGTACATGTCATGGTACATGTGCTTGTCGATCTTCTTGGCCTCACGGTACTTGCGCAGAAGGCGCCTCAGGACGCGCATCCTCCGCATCCACAGGATCTTGGTGGGGAGCCTAGCCTCCCTGGTACCCCTACGCTTACCTGTGCAGAGAGCAGAATCACAGGTTACAACACAAATATCTACAAAAATGAATACTATCATGCCAGTTAAAGTTGCAGCTACTAACCATATCCAGAGTGACGGCCCTTCTGCTTGGCCTCATGTGCCCTCCTTGCACGAGACCTGGAGTGGATCTTCTGAGGCTTCCTGATGATGAAACCATCCTTTACCAGCTTCCGGATGTTCTGCCCTGCAAGTATTAATCAAACAATAATTCACAGTTATCCTCAGTCATGAATCAATAGACACAGCATATTGAAGAATGAAGGGCTCCAATGGATTGAAACAACAGTACAGATACAAATTACACACAAGCAAGAGTTAAAACAAACAGAACGGCATATTATAAGCAAACAACATAAAGCAGAAGAATGGATTTGACTGCAATATCCTGACATTTAAGTGCATGTGAATTACATATTTATTAATACAAACTAAGGAACAGCATAAGGAGCTAGGTCCACGAGATTTAACATTCACAAAACGAAGCAACAATTGAAACTTAACAGACAAGACTGCTGGTACATGAATTACAAAGGTAAAGTAACACCTAAAGCAGCAACTCTGCCACTGGATAAAACATTTAAGTGGAGTTATCATGGTTTGGCTAACAGAGCAACCTGTTCAGTTCAGTATAATCCAATAATGGTGTATTCTGTTAGTGCACATGAAGATAAATGAACACTGAAACCAGCTTCATCATTAGAAGTCATTGCACGCAAAGGTAAAGGAACATCAGAACAAACTAATGGAGGAACATGTTCATTGTGACTCGACTTGAAATATGGATAGGTTAGTAGGCTTTACAAGTGCAAGCAGGATTTCTTAAACTAGGTTCGAACTCTTGTTGTACATGTTTTGCAGTTTACCAGTGCCCCAGAGAGGAAACCCATTCATCACATGAAGAGACCCCCCTAATATTGAAACTGTGTGCACAAACAATTACATTAAGCTCGACTTGTACCAACATGGATTCGTACCATCAAATTCAGCAATTTACGCATACAAGACAGTAAATTTAACACTTATACACTGCGAGATGCGTAAACTACGCGACATAAGTTGAGAGCATGCGTGGAGACTTAATATAAACGAAGCATCTACATGAATCGCCGATTCATCCGCTATCTGAAACACCGTCAAAGTGGCACATCACAGTCACATAGCTATCACGGTAGCTCAGCAAAAAATCAAACCCATAGAGTGGTCAGCTATATGATGTTTCGTCTAAATACTCAGCCACCCGAAGAACACTCATCACGGCAACACGAGGCTGTTCGTCCGATCTATGAGCAGGCGCAGCACAAGCGAGCAGCGCTCTGCCCGCCTCGAACAACCTAAAACCTCGCGGGTCGCCGCCTCGGCCACAGATCTACGAAACACGCGAAAAAATCGAGGATAGGGGCGGGGAAGAGGGGGAGGCGCTTACGGGAGTTGGCCATGGAGATCTCGTTGACCTCATTGGGGTCGAGCCAGACCTTGCCCTTGCCGCATTTGAGGACGCTCGAGGCCAGGCGCTTCTGCAGCTTCAGCGACACCATCTTCGCCGCCGCTCTCCTCCTCCTCCCGTCTGGTTGTGGCGCTAGGGTATGGGAAATGCGGCGCTGGCGGCGCCTTATAGCTCTGGGGGGAATTAGGGTTTCCCTGGCCCGAGAGTTGGGCCGGGCCTTTGCTGTATGGCTCGCTTCGCTCTGCCTCTTGGGCCTACGGCCGGTTATAGTTGGTTGGCCCGTTCAGTCAGAGGGGATAAGCGATATCCTCTTCACAAAAAGAAAAGAAAAAAACAGCGATGTCCGACTTTCCTTTGTTATGAAACCACGTGTCTCTGAGAAACTTGTGAGTTTAACGTGTTGGCTCATGGTACTCCCTCCGTCCGGATGTATAAGTCATTCGCGTAGTTCTAGGTCATCAATTTAAGGAATTAAATATGTGTTATATGTCATGAAAAGTATACCACTAGATTTCCACACGGATGTAGTTTTTAAATATATATTTTTTGTCACATATAATACATATTTAGATAGTTAAATTATCAACCTAAAACTACGCGAATGACTCATACACCGGGACGAAGGTAGTAGTAGACATCTCGATCAACGGCCAAACTCTCAACCGAGCAAGCTTGGCATGCAAGCGTCCTTTGGCAAGCAAACTTCTATCCTAGCCAAAAAGTACCGTGAAGGCCAAGCTTTGAGAAGTCAATTCAATCAAATAAGCTAATTGACCAAGAAGTCTAGCCAGTTTGTGAAGCATGTTTCCTTATGGACTGAAAAATGGATGGCTATATATATGGTCTTCTTTGGGGAGAGTTATGAGGTAGAGAGATTTTGAGTACTATTTGCATGCGCGCAGTTCTATGTCGACAATTTAGCTAGCTAATTAAATATGTGTTATATGTGATAAAAAATATGTTTAAAAGCTACATCCGCATATGAATCTGACGGTATACTTTTGATGACATATAACCAATAGTATTTAGTTAGTAAAATCGATGACCTAAAACTACGCGTGCGCCCTATACACCGAGACGGACGAAGTAGCTCATTTCATCTTCTACAAAAGTCCACAAATGATTCATATATAAAGGACCCACGGGTTTCCCTCCTTACATCTTGTTTTTATTTTCTGGTGGTTATGGTTGTGCAATGAGTTTTAGTTGATTGGATTGTGTAATTGGTAAATGTGACCGGACAACTCAGGTGTCACCTCTGAAAGGGCATTTATGGACTAATCGTGTGTTTGAACTACACGTGCATATTCAATAGTGGCACGAGACAGTTAGGTACCCCTATAGAAAGGAAAGATTGAGGACACAGGTTTCGACGCTTTTGTTTCTATGGTCGTAGGAAATATGAACTATTAAGAGGGGGTCCGCGTTGGAAGGTGTATATTGCACTCACATTACCTTCCCATCAGTTTCGAGGAGAGTCTTAGATTCTACCATGATGTTGTCTTTGTACACCCGGTAGTATTGTTGTGCCTTGCAGTAGTATCATTCCTCTTGCGGGAGTAGTACTCTGCTGGCACCCAGGGCGTTAGTACTGTGCACTAAAGCGGTGGTACCACTCCCATGTTGGAGCGGCACTACCACTCCAAGTATCGGACCTACTACCGCCCAGAGGTGATTCCTTCTTGTTTTGGCAGCGGTTGTTAGGCGGTAACACCACGGTAGTACCGACTATTTTTCAATAGCCAACACTATCGGCGTCCAGAGAGGTTGTGTCGCTCCGTCCATTATGCTACAACTCGGCTAGTGAGCTGATAACACCGCACTCTGGTACTGAAGTACCGCTCCCTTTGTAGGAGCGACACTACGGAGCATAGCACCGGTCCAACTACCGCAGGGGGCCAATTCCCACTATCTAGACACTGGCACCAAGGCGACACTGCTACGATAATACCGGCTATTTTCATGTAGCCAGTACTACCGCAATTTAGAGCAATAGTACCGCTCAGGCTTTCGTGTTGCAACTTGAAGGGACCTTTGATGGAGCTATGTAGTCGATAGTACCACTTAGTTCAAAACTTGACATAACGGTTGGATTTGAGAGAGCTATGTAAGGATGAGCTTCTTCCTCCTTTGTTCTTACCTCTTGCCTCTTTCTCTCCTCCATTATCGCCAAAAGCGAAATCTTACCCGATCTCGCTCCCTAGCAACTCAAACTTGTTGATCTTCTAGGATTTGAGGGAGACGACCTATTTCTAGACTTCCAATAGAGGAAATTTGACACCCCTCTACTTTCTCTTATGGATCTTGTTACTGTTGGGTGTTTGTGCACCCTAGATGGAATAGGTCATCTCAAAACCACAATCCATTTGGTGCTGGAACCTCCAATTAAGTTGTGCAGTCTGCCTCAACCTTGATTGTAAAGGTTCTGGCAGCTGTCTTTCAGGGGCACCGCATAGTGGAATCATGACACCTTGCATTGTGTGAGTGCATGAGGAGAATAGGGTGAGCCATTGTGGTGCCTGGTGAACTACGTCAACATCTTACTTGCGGCTACTTCTTATCTCTACTTATTTATTACAAGCTTGTTTTAATTTGTATCTTTACTAACTTGTTGTTGTAGTTGAGCTTGTCATGTAGGTTGTTCACCTAGTTGCTTATCTAGACAACCTATTTTTTTTGTTTCCCTATAATTAGAAAAAAATGTTGGTCTCATATTCACCAGCCCCATCCCTCTAGTCAACCATCTTGATCCTTTCAATTGATATCAGATCCTCTTCTCTTTATTAAGGGCTCTATCACCTAAAGAGTATGGTTGCCACAGATGAATGGAAAGGCAAAATCCTTGCTGACGTGGCTAGTATTTCGATCACTCGAGATGAGCTAAATGAAACAATGACTTCACTTAACACATATATGGTGGACAAAGTACAAGACATGTTGGATAAATTCCTACTCCTCCGTTCCTTGATATAAGGTGTATAGATTTTTGAGAAAAAATCCGAAATATAAGGTGTATTGCGCTGCACCACTCGTTTGGATAATTTTTTGAGGGATTTGTTTACATTTCCTTATATCACGCAAGCTCCTCTATTTTCTCATGTCAATTAGTCATGTGTAATGTCGCCCAAAACTTGTGAAAATTTCCCTCCATATGTGTTCTTTAATTTCCGTGCCAAAAACTATACACCCTATATTTAGGAATGGAGGGAGTATTAGGCATGTCGAAAACCATCACTGCTTCCGAGAAAAATAGTGGATGTTATTTCATTGGAATCAGATGCTAACTCCTCCAAGGAGGGGGGTAGTGGTTTGACGCCTGACCCTTCACAAGGGAAAAATGGGTCGGGTGCTCATTCCGCGTTACTCCCCACCAATTGTCTATGGTGGCCTGGTTCCCTCGCCTCGTATCACTCACCTCAGCATGCCTCCTCAATTAGTTACTTCTAATTTTACTAACTAGGTTTTGCTTATGAAGTCTCATATTAGTAGTTCTTCGACTCAAATTGGGAGAATCATTGAATAAGGGTTCAAACCCTACGATCCAAGAAACTTGACTCCAAGAGAATAAGTGGACAAGAAACTCAATGTGTTTGATTTGTTCATCATTCAGAAACCTCTGCCATCCGGGCATCTTCCCCACATCTGTCCCTTTGTGACCGCAAAGGATGCTTGAGACCACCTGAACATTTTGTTGAACGACAGCTCGAGCATTCAATGATCCAAGTTTGATGGAATTCAAGATGAATGCGATGAGTTTGTCATGAACAAGGATGAGACCCCAGAAGAGCTTTATAGTACGTTGACGGATCTTGCAGTCTCACTAAGGGATAATGGGAGCAGGGGCATGGATGGCAGCTCGATCAAGCGCAGGTTTCTTAAGGCGATCATGGCTTCCAATAAGAGCACTTCTTCTGTGATTCACCAAAGACTGGACTTCCACACCATGTTGTCCAATGATGTGTTGGATGAGTTCATCTCCCTGGGATTCTTGGGCAAGACCGCCAACAACGCTCTCGCTCGTGCCCATCGAGTGAAGAAGCCCAACCTTGCTTTGAAAGCCAAAGTGGTCACTTAAATTACTTATAATGGTTGTAGTAGTAGCATGTGTGAAGTATTCAAGTGGGAGTAGGTCTTGATGGTTAAAACAAAGGTTTTGTTCTTGTAGATAAATAATTTAGAACATTTTCTCTACCAAGACTTATCTTTAGACTTGTTTTAAAAAGGCGGTGATGTTAACAAAGAATAAACATGCATATGGGAAAGTCTCTAGAAAGACTAGGTGTTGAGAAAATATTGTAGAGATGATTATATTAGTGATACTCAACCCCTTAGTGTTAATTTTGATAGATTTAATAGTACTTATGGATAGAGTTTTCCAGAAGAACGCAATTGAAAGGTGATCGAGATTATATCAAAATTTGGTTTACATTTCTATACATGGTGCTTCAACTTCTCGCTGGTGCCATGGCCTTGTCACTATATGCACGTTCACGCGCGTAAATGTGATTTTGTCACCTCTTTTAATGTGATGCCGAGAACTCCATTGGGCAATGAACGATCCACCTGAGTTTCGCCTTGGATTTCGGCTATGAGTTGTTAACGTTCGTAGTGTAACACTACAAAGAATATTATTGGGCTTTCTCTTGCAAAGTGTGTGTAAGTGGCAATAAACAAGTATTGATCGCAAGAGCTCAAAAAAGACAACACATTGGTCCATAGTACTTAAACTTAAGTCATAGCGAAACTCTGCGCATGTATCATTTCTTTGGCATAATTCTGTCACTAGACAACGAAAGTTTCGGTAGCCAATGATTGAAATAAATACGTGAGACCTTGATAAGGATACACTCATGGGAATTACAAATTATTCTAGTATCATGTTGTCTTTACATACCTTTCACTCCTGTAATTTATGTTTTCATTGACCAAGAAAAAAATACTCTTCCGTGTGTTCCCGATGACAAGAAAGTGAAATAGAATGAAATGTACTCTATTATTTTGTCTAGATGAACAAGAGCTTTGTGTTGATTATCTTTGCCTCGCCAACACTTGCATAATAACCATGCTACCACTACAACTATACTAAGTTTTCGGTAAAGAAGCGGAGGGTTATCTAGACGTACCGATCACAAGTGAACAAAAACCTTCTGGTTATTTTGGTTTAAGCAACCGAGTTCCTTATGGTTTGGGTTTCTCTGTTTGTTGCTCAAGGACAATCAAGGTTTTAGTTTGGGGAGGTTGATAAGTGTGTTTCTTACGCTCATCACACCATTGTTTAAACCAGATTATTTTAGAAAACCTGAGATATTTTCTCTGATATTATCACTAATGACTAATGAATATGCGAGATAGTGAAATCATCTCACTATTTTGTTTCCACATGAAAATAGGCCATATATGCAGAAAATGAAGCATATACAAGGAAAGAAGCAAAATGGAGAAAGAAATAAATTAATGGGAGGAAGAAGTAAATCCAAGGGACAAGAGGACGTCTGGTACGAGTGCACACGCTCGTACCAGCCGCTTGCGGCTCCATGGCGTCTAACCACAACACTTTTATAAAGGGGTCATCTCCAGAAACGCAAGAGAGGATCGTCCAAATGCCCATCTCGACATCAGAAGCCATTCAAAAACCCTAGCCGCTGTCATTTCTCATCTGATCTCCATAGCCACCACCATCACCACAACAATCCACCTCCAAGTTAGCCATACTTGTGATCGTGTATTACATTTGGCAATCATTGTAAGACATATTATTAATAAAGCATTCATATTTATGTCTCCTTCAATGATTTCTTCGCGCGATCTGATCATCATGTTTGAGTAATTCGGTAAGGCAATGGATTGAGACATGGCCTTGCAACCCTATGTATTTGTATGAGGTGTTGATGGAATGGCTTTGAATTAACGTCATGTATGTGTGAATTAAAACTGCATCATAGTTGTCTCTTGTCTTTTTATCATTCTTCGACCCTGCAAGTACCCAAGATCACTATTTCTATCAAGGAGATGTCTAGGAGCAGGGAGGACATGGAATGCTATTCTAAACACCAGTGACAAAAAGGTTTAGTACGGTAGCGTAAAGCTAATCCTTGGGATACATGAGGTGTAGTCATTAAACACCCAGTGTTTTTATATGAATTATTATGAATAAGCGAGGCAACGCTGCGCGGCGCATAGCACATACGGTTGGACAACTGACTCTTGATGCACGACTCGTGTCGGTCAAGATGTAATTAATTTGGACACACTCCCCACTTCACCTTGTTGCAAGCACACCTTGACGGGTGTCTTCGAGAGCACAAATTAATATCATGATCATCTTGGTCAACAAGTATATGGTTGTATGAATCAAGTCATCATAACGATGCATGTTTTAATTCTCTTGTTTACATTCGTAGGTGTTACAATCCAGTTACACAAAATGGAATTAATTACTCTTGCAAAAGCTTGCTAAAAAAACTTATCATAGTGCACGTCCTTTCGTGGGTTCGATAACTCCCAGTCATTCTCTGGGAAAGAGGCACAAAACCTTTATGTTACCCGTTACCAAATATCTAAAGTGAATCACCAAGTCACCGCTTTGCTTTCCCACTTGGGTCTGGGTGCAATGCTTAGGCGTGCTTGGTCTATGCAACCGCTCTGCGTTGATAGTTTGTGATTGGATTTTGTTCATCTGGTGACAAGGAGGCACGCTCTGCCTCACCTCAGTTCCGGCATGTGACGTTTTAGATGGAACACCCAAGGGTGTGAGGATGATAAGAAAGGTAAACCCGGTTCAGGTCCAGCGTTGAAACGACCGAAAATAGTGTGCCAAGAAGAGTGACAAGCTAGTCCATCATGCACCGGCTAGTGGCTGTGGGGACAACAGTTGAAAATCCTCGATGAGGCATGTATACACACCCGAGTTGATGTCATCATGCGACGACCCGACTCTTACGAGGCACGTCGCATGCAAAGGGTGTCAAAGCCAGCCACCTCCAATCCTAGGGCATTGTAAATCCTAGCAGGTATCTGGGAATGCGCGCGCCAGCCAGATAGTGAGAGTAGCAACGTGAGGACGAGTATGAAAGCCCTTCCATATCCCTCTCCACAGGGCAACCTGACACCCACTTGGCCCGACACAAGCAAGGGAGAACCAAAACCGGGCAGGTCCTACAGCATTGAAAAGCGATAAACAGAACAATGAGTCCTCTAGCCGGCCAAGGGCCAGGTAGGAAGGAAGCAAATCGAAAGCGAGATGGTTAGCCACGCCACCAGTCACTAACGTTGAGTGGTAGGAAGCAAATCGATAACAACCTTTGGACATGATTGGACCTCTAAAACGCAACATACCAGTTATCGACATGACTGCCAGATGGAAAGATCGATAACAACCTTTGGATGTTGCGTTTTGCCCAGATGACATGTTTTGTCATGTCTACCCGGCTTTTGGATGATGCACCTGGCCGGATGTGGGTAGATTGAAGGTCTTTTTTGCTGGACACTGCTTCCATCACTCCTCTTTGTTAGAGAACCATATGTGTCACCTCGTAAGTGATGTACAAAAGCTCATGTGTAGACGTAATTCTTGCATCAGCGTCAGGCCGATGAGAGAGTTCTCTCTGCACACCCATATGTTCAATTAGATTAGAACCCACTACAATGCACACTCCCTCTGAAGAAAAATCCATCAAACTTGGCTGAATAAGATAGATAGATTGAAGAGCATACATGGCTATTTAATTATATATAAAAAACCTCAAAAAATAATTTAGTTTAAAGGACAATCTTATCATAAAGTGACAATCCATCCCACCAAGAAAGACAACCATAAATTACATCGAATTGATCTTGATCATGTGAGGCAACTCACTAGAACTTCATATAGAAGTTGAGAGAGGGGCGGGGAGAGAGCCATCTTGCTACTGCTATGGACCCTAATTAAGGTCCCAAGAAAACTACTCACACATGGTCATGGAGCTAGCAAGATTGATGAAGAAGTCTCCGACAATGGATTCCCCCTCCGGTAGAGTACTGGACCATGCCTCTAGATTGGATCTCCTCGAAACAGAAGCTTGCGGCGATGAAAAAATTCAGAGAAAATTGGTACCGAGGGTTTCAGGAATTATGGAACTTATAGGGGGAAGAATGTACGTAAGGCGGTGCTTGTGGGGCCCGTGTGGCCATGGGGCACGCCTCAGTGCATGGGCGTGCCACCAGGCCCTGTGGGTCCCCTGCCCCCGATGTTTTCTCGAAACTTCGTTGCCCGAAAAAAAACATATTAAATACTCATTTTTTTACCTTGATAGATATCGATTTTCTAAAAAGTAAAAAACATGCACGAAACAAGAACTGACACTGGCACTAAATGAATAGGTTAGTCCAAAAAATAATATAAAATGCTATAAAAAGCATACAAAAGTGATACTATAATAACATGAAATAATCACAAAATATAAATACGTTTGAGATGTATTAGTGGCTGAAGATTTCTCCAAGTCAAAGATATCAATTATGGTGAAACCTTTGCTCCGGTTGCTCGCCTTGAATATATTCACATGTTGCTTGTAGATGCATCGCGTCATAATATTAAGTTGCAACAAATGGATGTGAAGAATGCATTTCTTAACGGCCTCCTAAATAAATTGGTGTATGTCAAACAACCTACAGGATTCGAGGATCCCAAGTTCCCCAATCATGTGTATAAATTTGAAAAGCCGCTTCATGACCTTAAACAAGCCCACGCGTGTGGTATGAGAACCTTACCAAGTTGTTAAAGGATCGTGGCCTTGAAATTGGACTAATTAGTCCTACTCTTTACTAAGAGGGTTCAAGGGGTTTTGACATGAAATTTTGACCATTGTCGGTGATGATACTATGGGCACGCTGTCGGTGTCAAAACCAGCAGATCTCGGGTAGGGGGTCCCGAACTGTGTGTCTAAGGCTAATGGTAATAGGAGGCGGGGGACACAATGTTTACCCAGGTTCGGGCCCTGGGCCCTCTCTATGGAGGCAATACCCTACTTCCTGCTTGATTGATCTTGATGAATATGAGTATTACAAGAGTTGATCTCCCACGAGATCGTAATGGTTAAACCCTAAAAGTCTAGCCTATGAGGTTGTGATTGTTGTCCTACGGACTAAACCCTCTGATTTATATAGACACCGGAGGGGGCTAGGGTTACACAAAGTCGGTTACAGAGAAAGGAATCTACATATCCGAATCGCCAAGCTTGCCTTCCATGCAAAGGAGAGTCCCATCCGGACATGGGACGAAGTCTTCTATCTCGTATCTTCATAGTCCTACAGTCCGGCCAAAGTATGTAGTCCGGCTGTCCGATGACCCCTTAATCCAGGACTCCCTCAGTAGCCCCTAAACCAGGCTTCAATGACGATGAGTCCGGTGCGCAGATTGTCTTCAGCATTGCAAGGCGGGTTCCTTCTCCGAATATTCCAACATAGCCTTCCGAACATAGAAAACATGTCCGGCTCTGCAAAACAAGTACCACACACAACCGTAGAGAGTATAATATTTCACGAGTCCAATCCGCTGACAACTTTTTGTAGTGTGACATCATGCCACTGCCCGGTCATTATTCGAACCGTTTTTAGCCTGCTGCTCCGTGTTTCGAGGTGCGGTTTCATTGTCACGTCTTGTCAAAGCAAAGATCGTGTCCCCTTATCATGGGATTCTCATCAATACGGGCATGGGTAACCCAACCGTGTCATCTGCACGGTGCTTGGGGAATAGGCGAATTTTAAGGTGAGTAGGGAGGCACATGACTTTTACTGTCCTTATAAAGGGATAAAGATTCATCCTCTTTCACCCATGCCTTCTCCTTCCTCTGCCCATCCATCCTCAAGCTCCAGCGCCCAAGCTCTCGCCTTCTCCACCCAAAAAAGCACTCCAACCATGTCCGGATCCAGAGTAGGAGGCAAGTGGATGGTCTCCTCCGTCAAGGAGAAGGACATCAAGAAGCTCCGGGAGGCCGGGTACCTAGCCAAGGAAATCGATCACCGATTTCCCGCCAAGGGACAAGTCGTTCCCACCCCGGAGCCCTAGGAGAGGGTGGTGTTCCTTACACACTTCGTCCGCGGGCTGGGATTCCCCCTCCACCCGTTCATCCGCGGACTGATGTTTTACTACGGGCTAGACTTCCATGATTTGGCCCCCAACTCTATCCTCAACATCTCGGCATTAATTGTCATGTGCGAGGCCTTCCTCCGCATCCCACCTCATTTCGGCCAATGGCTGAAGACCTTCAATGTGAAGCCAAAGGTGGTGAGCAGCCAACAAGTAGAGTGCGGAGGCGCCATGGTGGGCAAGATGCCCAATGTTACCTGGCCCGAAGGCTCCCTTGTGGAGACTGTAAAAGGGTGGCAGTCGGGGTGGTTCTACATCATCGAGCCGCGCGGCACCAACTGGGCGGTGGCCCCCGCATTCCGATTTGGAGTCCCGATGCGGCTCACCTCCTGGCAAGAGAAGGGCCTATCCTGGGGCTCTCTGAACGAGCTGACAATGCTCCAGACACGCGTCCAGAGCATGATAAATAAGAAAGTCAAGCTCGTCAACATGATCCAGGTTATGCTCGTCCATCGAATTCTTCTGTGCCAATGCCGGACTTGCTATCTGTGGGAGTTTGATCCGGCCAAGCACCAGACGCTACTAGAGCTCTTTGACACGACACACGAAGATATCTGGAAGGTGCTCTTCAAGGCCGGTGAGACACCACCAGCCACGGACGAGGATCGTGGGCACGATCTAACTCACCCTACTAATCCGGTAAGTTCTTTCATGTTTTCAAGGTGTACCCTTTACTTGCATATTCGAGGAAGGCATTTAAGTCTCCCTATCAATTATTTCATGACTGGACAGAGATAGCGGAGCAGATTAATTGTCGGCTCCGCTGCCCGAAGACCCAGGAACCCCGCTCCTGAAGAAGATGTTGTTTCCGGCGCCTTATGAGGTGCCGGAGAAGAATGCCAAGAAGAAGGCCAAGGGGACCAGACGTGGTCTCCGCTGCAAGGGTACTTCAGATGCAACGTCCGAAGACGCAGAGGCTCACTCCTCCGTCGCCGAAGACGACGACGAGGAGGAGGAGGAAGAAGAAATCCATTCCCCCCTGTAGGGGGGAGAAAGAATAGGATGACTTCCACGCACCTAGAGGCCGAGGCGTCCAAGAAGGGGAAAGCTTCCCTTCCGAACAGCTCCGCAGCGGCCACCGACAGTAGCTGGGAGTGGAAACCCAGGGAAAAGCCCCTGGCCAAATCGTAAGTATCCGGACACATTCGTGTATACGACCTCTTTATTTTATTGTTTTAATGTGCTGATTTATGCATTTGCAGTCCGGCTCGGTCCAATCTCGAGCAGTCCTTATCTTTTGAGGACTGGCTGGATCCGGCCGCAATGGACAGCGGGACCCTTCCCTCGGCCTCCTCTCCCAAGTACACGGACGGCACCGAGGCGTCGTCCCGAAGGATTCCCGGTCCGGGAGAGAATTCAGAGGCCGTCAAGGAGGAGCCGGAGGGTAAAGCCTCAGCTGCCAGACACATGGTGGAGCAGACCCCCATGGATACTGACGATGTGGTCCGTATTCAATTCGGCCCTCATCCGAATATAATTCTGGAGACCCATACGGCTCCGGAATCAGGCGAGTAGCCCTCTTCGAAAAAAGGGGGCGTGCCACCGGACAGGTTGCTGGAAGCGCTGCAAGGCGTTTCTATTGTTGACGAACATCGTACCCTTATGGGTACGGTGATTGGGAGGATCCAGTCCGCGAAAAGCGGACTGACCGAAGCCTACACTAGTCTTTTAACAGGCTTTGAGGTAAGTAATGTAATTGTAAAAAGAATATCACAGTGTAGACAGTGGCCCCTGATACTCTATTCGGTGTTCGGAAAGAAAAGCCGAATAGAGGATCAAAATAATTTTCGCAGGAGTCTAACATAATATGTCTATGTGAATAAGCAGGCGTTTCTGCTGGCTGCGGCCGCTCATACTGCGGAAGTCTCCGGACTGAAGCAGAATCTGGAGCGGGCCGAGGAAGAGCTCGACCGTGTGAAGAAGCAGCTGGAGGACAGTCAAGGTATGTAGTAACCTGTGTATATATTTAGGAAGGATGAATGACTCATACTGACTAAAGTATCATGAACTTTATTACGGGTCATGACCGAAGTAGCGGCCCTCAAGAAGGCATTGGTCGAGGTCGAGGATAAGGCGGCCGAGGAGTGGGACGCACGCGAAAAGCATGAGGCCCGGGTCAATGAGGTCCAACAAGAGCTCCAGGATGCCATCAAGAAGTACGAGTCCTTGGAGCGCGACTTTAAGAATCAAGAGTCTGAACTTGCCAAGGCCCGCCAGAGTGCAAACGATGCCCGAACCGAAGCCCAGGGTACCCTCCAGGAAATCCAGTCGGCCAAGAAGATTATGGCGGGTAAGGCTTTCATTATGCAAAGCAGATATGTGAAGGAAATGTTCCTTTTACTTACCCGGATTTGGAGCTCTCCAGGGGCGTTTGTGGATCTGTCGTGCAGCGTGTCAGACGCTGCAAAATTCTATCGAGCCGAAGAGGGGAGCTCAACGGAGAAGCTGTTCTTACCTTGGACCAGAACATCCAGTGCCCTTTAGCGATCAGCTGAAACAGCTGGTCGAGCTGCATAAGGCAGCTGAACTAGCCATGAAGGATTTGATAATCTGGCTATGGCCTACCGAAGCCATGCCTAGCAGCTACTTCGGACTCGTGAAGCGGCTTGTCAGCGCCTGCCCTCGGCTTGAAGCCATCAAGCGGTCGGTCGGTATTGAAGGTGCGCGAATGGCCTTTGCCCGCACCAAGATGCACTAGGCGAAGATGGACGCCGATGATGACCAATGGGCCGCCTGAGGGCAAGGAGCACCGCCGACCCGAAGTGTATTTTGACAGTGTCCTGGAGGGATCTCGCCTAGTGGCGGAGCAATGTGCTAAGGATATCATATTCCCATGAACGCACTCATGTTATCATGTCCTGTAATATGAAACAGATCTGTTATGTAATATAATGTCTGTTATTTAAAATTTTACCTCATGTGCGGCCGTTTATGAAATCTGAGAGTTGGACAGAGGTCGGCTTCTGCCCTCACATAGATAATACGGGGGTGTTCGGGATAAATCTAAACACTCTTTACTCCACATTTTGGTCCTTAAAGGAGGTGTTTAGCGCAACGAACAAGGCAATTGGACTATACGACTTTATCACCCTCACTTAGCCATAGGAGTTTGACAATCAAAATTTTGGAGCAGCCCTTGGTGTCCGGAAGGCCGAACTTGGGACGCTATACACGCCTAATCGGATAAAAACCAATTCCTCGCATAATGCGGAAAAAAATCTCTAAGGATTTGAAACCTCTCGAACAGCTGACCAGCTCTCGTCGCATCATGACAGTCACTTTTCGGCTTTCTCTACTGAGGTGCTCGTCCGAAAGAACTGGGACACAATCGCAGTAGTTCTCCCTTTACTACCCTAGCCGATATAGCGGAACGTAAGGTAGTAAGCACAGGAGCCGGGCAACCCAACTATTGACCAAAGACAAGATTCGGAGCCGATGCATATAATGTTATAAGTTCGGGGTGCCGAACTGTACTATAAAAGTGTTCGGACTTTAGTATTACGGGGCATGATGAAGCCCCTGACAAAGTAATGCGTACCAGAGTGTACGGGTGTAATTGATAAAAAAATACGAAGACAAGGAAAAAATCAAGTAATAAGCTGACACCGCAAATTATTTTCCATTGTAATTTGATTAATACGTCAAGGCGTACTTGTACAAGTAATGCAATAAGCAAGTAAGGCTATTTGACATGCCATGACCAAGGGCGAGCTGCGTGCGGGTATTCAAAACAAGTATAACGATCGTTAGCAGAGACCACTTGGGGGTTCCCTTCTACGTCAAAGCTCCTTACCTTCTTGGTGTACCCGTCCCGTGATAGGTGCGATGATCAGGTTATCAGAAAAGCCTTGAGAAGAGAAAAACCTGAAATGAAAAAGAAAAAGTGAAGGTATGCGGATCTAGGGGCGGTTGAACCGCATTATAAATCACAGTCTAGTTGTGCCTCCGTCCATGCCCATGGTATTTTAAGTGTGTAGTTATGTACGCGCGACACAAATGTCACCGCTTGATTGGGACTGGGACGGAGGCCGAATTGCTAGTCACGCTCTGGACGAGCTAGACTGTCCTACTGCAGAGTAGTTCGGACTTGCTTAACAGTGTCTGGGAGCTTTACTGCCGAATTGAGGTTCTGCCTAAAAAGGCTGCTCTGTACTTCTGCTGCAAGGGCTCCGGTGTGCTCCTCGGTACGGAGGGAGCGTTCCGTATTTCCGTTGACTGTTATGACACCTTGTGGTCTGGTCATCTTGAGCTTGAGGTAGGCGTAGTGTGGCACCGCATTGAATCGAGCGAATGTGGTTTGCCCGAGCAGTGCATGATAGCCACTGTGGAAGGGGACGATATCGAAGATCAACTCTTCACTCCAGAAATTATCCGGGGATCCGAAGACCACTTCCAGTGTGATTGAGCCCGTACAGCAGGCCTCTACACCTGGTATGACACCTTTAAAGGTGGTTTTTGTGAGCTTGATCCTTGAGGGATCGATACCCATTTTGCGCACTGTATCTTGATAGAGCAGGTTCAAGCTGTTGCCACCATCCATGAGGACTCGTGTAAGGTGGAATCCATCAATAATTGGGTCAAGGACCAGTGCGACTGAACCACCATGACGGATACTGGTCGGATGGCCCCTGCGATCGAAGGTGATAGGATAGGACGACCATGGGTTGAACTTTGGGGCGACTGACTCCATCGTGTAGACGTCCCTGAGTGCATGCTTGCGCCCCCTCTTGGGGATATGGGTGGCGTATACCATGTTCACCATTTTGACTTGGGGGGGGGGGATTTCTTCTGTCCCCCTGTGGTCGGTGGTCGGGGTTCCTCGTCATCGTCATTGCTTTGTGACCCTTTCTCCTTATTCTCGGCATTTAACTTGCCACCTGTTTGAAGACCCAGCATTCCCTGTTGGTATGATTGGCTGGTTTATCAGGAGTGTCGTGGATTTGGCATGGTCGATCTAGTATGTGGTCCAAATTGGACGGGCCCGGATTGTTTCTTTTGTATGGCTTCTTCCGCTGACCGGACTTAGAGCCACTGAATCCGGCATTAACCGTCGTGTCATCGGTGTTGTCACTGTTGTTTCAATGCTTATGTCCATTGCGTCAAGGCTTGTCGTTGCTCTTTCTGGCTTCAGAAGTGCTAGGTTCGCTTGTACTGTTGTTGCTGCGGGCTAGCCAGCTATCTTCGTCCGCACAGAAGCGGGTCATGAGTGCCGTAAGGGCTGACATGGACTTCGGTTTTTCCTGGCCGAGGTGTCTGGCCAAGCATTCGTTGCGGATGCTATGTTTGAAGGCTGCTAGGGCTTCGGCGTCCAGACAGTCGATGATCTGATTCTTTTTAGTTAAGAACCTAGTCCAGAATTTGCTGGTTGACTCTCCGGGCTGTTGAACTATGTGACTTAGGTCATCGGCATCCGGAGGTCGGACATATGTGCCTTGGAAGTTGTCAAGGAAGGCATCCTCCAAGTCCTCCCAGCTGCCAATGGAGTTTTCGGGCAGATTGTTCAACCAATACCTAGCTGGTCCCTTGAGTCTGAGCGGGAGGTACTTGATGGCGTGAAGATTATCACCACAGGCCATATGAATACACTACAAAAAAAAAGACACATCCGTGACATTTTTGGGCCGAACGAAAAAAAAATCTGTCATACATATGACACTTCTATGACGATATTTGTGACAAAACCCGGTATCATCATAGATGTGGTGGGCTCCTACTTCTATGACAAAAAATCATGACAGAAAATGGGCTTTTCGTCCTGGGCGGGCCGGAGACGCAACTGCATGACATTCTTTGGGCCGTCCATGACGGAAAAAACCATGGTAGAAGTGAGGGCGAGGAAAATTTCAGGGAGTTCCCGGTTACGGTGGGAGGTCGGGGGCCGAGCGATGCGCATTTCTCTCGTACACGTACCGCGTGCGTGCGAGGCGTTGGCTCTAACTGAACCCGAGTGAGGCATTGGGCTCTAACTGAACCCGAGCGATTGCACTGTAGGCTACGTGTTACTGAACCCGAGTGATCGATCGATGGATGTTAACTGAACCCGATTGAGCGATTCCTTCGCTACTGCTGCTAACTGAAGCCGGTCGATGCTGCCTCTCTAGATGAACAGTGAGCATTGTGGTGGGGGGGGGGGTGGATGAACAGTGAGCCGTGGGAGTGGATGAACAGGACCCGTGGCGTTGCCTTTGGATGAACAGGACCCCGTGGTGTGGAGGGCTGGATGAACAGGACGACCCCGTGGAGGGCTGGATGAACAGTCGACGGTGGAGGGGTGTCCATGGAGGGGTGGATGAATAGGACCCCGTGGTGTGGAGGGCTGGATGAATAGTAGACGGTGGAGGGGTGGTTGAACAGTAGCCGGTGGAGTAGCGCGCGGTGGAGGCTGGATGAACAGGAGCCCGTGGAGGCTGGAGGAGGTCGACGGTAGCCCGTGGAGGCTGGAGGAGGTCGACGGTGGAGATGAACAATATCCCGTGGAGTCCTGTTTTGCGGTACGCCACACCCCTCCCGATGAACATGACCCCCGTTTCGACCGTAGCGCTCCAACACAAGTCCGTTTCGTCCGTTATGCGGTACGCCACACCCCTCCCGATTAACAGGACCCCCGTTTCGACCATAGGAGGTCCGTCTCCTCCATTTTGTGGTACGCCACCCCCCCCGATCAACAGGACCCCCGTTTCGACCGTAGGAGGTCCATTTCCTCCATTTTGCGGTACGCCACCCCCCCCCGATCAACAGGATCCCGTTTCGAACGTGGCCAGTCGAACACAAGGCCGTTTCCTCCTTTCTGCGGTACGCCAGGCCTCGTTTCCATCGCCTGTTCCGTCCAAGCCCTCCCGATGAACTCGACCACGCATTCCGTTTCGACCCAGCCGGTTGGCTCCCCATGAACATGACAACAAAGTTGTTTCTCCATTCCGACCCAGCCAATGTACACGAGCCCTGGCCGTACGTATATATGCGCGAGTAGGCGTTCGAGACCCCGCCCGTATGTACACATACGTGGTCATATTTTCTTTCTTGCACCCTGGCCGTTGTACGTACGTGTACATGCTACGTGCGCGCCTCTACTACGACACGTGCGCGCCTCTACTACGACACGTGCGCGCCTCTACATCCACCAGTATATATGTATGTACACGTTCGCGACCAGAATGACAACGCTACGTACGCTTCGACCAGGTGAGTCCCGACTGTCAGGCACTTCCTTGCCTGCGAAGATGTAGCTGGTGGGTCCCAGCAGTCAGGGGGCGATTTCTTTTTGCCCGGACGCACTTCCTTGCGTGCGAAGATGTAGCTGGTGGGTCCCAGCAGTCAGGGGGGCGAGTCGTTTTTTTGTTGCCCGGACGCACTTCCTTGCGTGCGAAGGTGTAACTGGTGGGTCCTAGCAGTCAGGGGGGAAACATTGTTTTCGCGAAATACGGTGGCCCCTCCGGTAGGTCCCTGCTGTCAGGTGGAGGAATCATTATTTTCCGCGTAATAAGGAGGCACTTCCTTGCTGCGGCCGTGGACCCAGCTGTCAGCCTCTCCACGTACAGTCCACGTCCGATGGAAGTCGTTCCTTGACCACGTTGACCACGCTACGCCGAGAGCACCAGGGCGGTGGACGACGGCGAGGCCTAGGAAGGGGACAACGCGGAGCCGGTGAAGACGCGTGTGACGCCCCCGATTTAATCGTACACTAATCATGCACGCAAATGTGTACGATCAAGATCAGGGACTCACGGGAAGATATCACAACACAACTCTACAAATAAAATAAGTCATACAAGCATCATAATACAAGCCAGGGGCCTCGAGGGCTCGAATACAAGTGCTCGATCATAGACGAGTCAGCGGAAGCAGCAATATCTGAGTACAAACATAAGTTAAACAAGTTGCCATAAGATGGCTAGCACAAACTGGGATGCAGATCGAAAGAGGCACAGGCCTCCTGCCTGGGATCCTCCTAACTACTCCTGGACGTCGTCAGCGAGCTGCACGTAGTAGGGGCACCTCCGGTGTAGTAGGGGCCGTCGTCGACGGTGGCGTCTGGCTCCTGAACTCCAGCATCTGGTTGCGACAACCAGAAAGAAAGGAAAAGGGGAAAAAGGGGGAAGAAAGCAACCGTGAGTACTCATCCAAAGTACTCGCAAGCAAGGAACTACACTACATATGCATGGGTATATGTGTAAGGAGACCATATCAGTGGACTGAACTGCAGAATGCCAGAATAAGAGGGGGATAGCTAATCCTGTCGAAGACTACGCTTCTGGCAGCCTCCGTCTTGCAGCATGTAGGAGAGAGTAGATTGAAGTCCTCCAAGTAGCATCTTCAAGTAGCATCTCCAAGCAGCATCTCCAAGTAGCATCGCATAGCATAACCCTACCCGGCGATCCTCTCCTCGTCGCCCTGCGGAAAAGCGATCACCGGGTTGTCTGTGGAACTTGGAAGGGTGTGTTTTATTAAGTATCCGGTTCTAGTTGTCATAAGGTCAAGGTACAACTCCAAGTCGTCCTGTTACCGAAGATCACGGCTATTCGAATAGATTAACTTCCCTGCAGGGGTGCACCACATAGCCCAACACGCTCGATCCCATTTGGCCGGACACACTTTCCTGGGTCATGCCCGGCCTCGGAAGATCAACACGTCGCAGCCCCACCTAGGCTCAACAGAGAGGCCAGCACGCCGGTCTAAACCTAAGCGCACAGGGGTCTGGGCCCATCGCCCATAGCACACCTGCACGTTGCGAGGGCGACCGAAAGCAGACCTAGCCTAGTGGCGTTCCAGTCCAATTCGGCGCGCGCCGCTCCGTCGCTGACGTCTGAAGTGCTTCGGCTGATACCACGACGTCGGGATACCCATAACTACTCCCACGTAGATGGTTAGTGCGTATAGGCTCGTAGCCGACTCAGATCAAATACCAAGATCTCGTTAAGCGTGTTAAGTATCCGCGAACGCCGAACAGGGCCAGGCCCACCTATCTCCTAGGTGGTCTCAACCTGCCCTGTCGCTCCGCCACAAAGTAACCGTCGGGGACCGTCGGGAACCCAGGCCCACCTCTACCGGGATAGAACCACCTGCCCTTCAGCCCCCAACTCCGAACAGCATCACAGGTAATGTAACAGTGTATAGTATATAGTATATGCCCGTGATCACCTCCCGAAGTGATCACAGCCCAGTAGTATAGCATGGCAGACGGACAAGAGTGTAGGGCCACTGATGGAACACTAGCATCCTATACTAAGCATTTAGGATTGCGGGTAAGGTATCAATGACGGTAGAAACAATGACAGGCTATGCATCAGAATAGGATTAACGAAAAGCAGTAACATGCTACACTACTCTAATGCAAGCAGTATAGAGGAGAATAGGCGATATCTGGTGATCAAGGGGGGGGCTTGCCTGGTTGCTCTGGCAAGAGAGAGGGGTCGTCAACTCCGTAGTCGAACTGGGCAGCAGCAGCGTCGGTCTCGTAGTCTACCGGAGAGAAGAGGGGGAAGAAATAATGAATACAGAGCAAACAAAGCATCACAAAATATAACAAGGCAATACGCGGTGTTCGGTGTGCCCTAACGCGGTAGTAGGTGATACCGGTGAAGGGGGGAAAACATCCGGGAAAGTATTCCCGGTGTTTCGTGTTTTCGGGCAGAGGAGCCGGAGGGGGAAAGTTGCGGGTTCGATAGGTTAGAGGGGTGTGGCGGACGAACGGACTGCGTATCCGGAATCGTCTCGTCGTTCTGAGCAACTTTCATGTTGAAAATATTTTCATCCGAGTTACGGATTAAAAGATATGATTTTCTAAAGATTTAAATCATTTTCTGATTTTAATTAATTATTTAAATTAACATTATCCGGAATAGTGCTTGCTGACGTCAGCATGACGTCAGCATGGCGTCAGCAGTTGACTTGGACAACCTGACAGGTGGGTCCCGTTCGTCGTACTCTGATTTAGTTAACTAACAATTAATTATGTTAATTAGTGATTAGGTTAATTTAATTATAATTAATTAACTTAATTAATTCCTTAATTAATTAATTAATTTAATTATTATTGTTTATTTAATTATTTTTGTATATTTTTTTTTATTCTTAAAACATTCTGGGGGCTGGGCCCCACATGTCTGTGACCCAGGGAAGGCCTACCGGGCACCGCTTAGCGGGCGCGGGTGCAGGACGCGGCCCGAGCGGGCGTTCCCAGCAAGGCGCCGGAGCAGGGGGGGTCCGGTGGCCATGGGGAGGCAATGGCCGGACCAGGGTGCACTGGCCGTGGCCGGTGGAGAGGCGGCCGCAGTGAGGAACGAGGGGCAAGGGGCAGCAGCCGGTGGATGGGGGCGTGCACGCTCGGGCGGGAGGGCGTCGCGGCGGTGCGGTGAGGTGGGGCGCGGGCACACACGCGAAGGAAGGGGGAGCACGGCCGGAGGCGGGGACCGAACCGGGCGATGGCGTCGAGCAGGCTATTGTGGGGCCGCAGTCGACGGCGTTGGCCGGCGAGCAGCAGCAGCGTTGCGGTGCGCGGTCAGTTCCAGCGACGGAAGCAGAGGGGAAAGGGAGAGGGGCTCACAGTGAGCCTGCAGGTGTGCGAGAGCGGGCTCGGGGAGGGCTTGCCGGAGCGAATCGATGGCGGCGATGCAGGCGGCCGCAGGTTGCTGACGACGGCGTTGGGGACGATGCAGGGGTTCTCGGCTCGGTCCAGTCAGTGCAGGTGAAGCAGCAGTCGCCAGAGAAGCTCGGGGACACGTCGGGGAGATGAACGGGGCACGGTAGCCGCGAGCTTCACGGTGGCACGGCCATGGCGACGCTCGGGCTTGCGGGAGAGGAGAGGGACGAGACTGTAAGGCTCCGGCGTGGGCGACGGGGACGAGGGCGTCAAGCACGGCATTGGCGCCGGGCGCCCTGGTCACGGGCGAGGGGGGTTCGAGCGTCGGGGGGTTGGGGGTTCGTCCCGATTGGATCGGGGGGGAAAGGGAGTGGGGCGAGAGGAGAGGTGGGGATCGGCGGGGTGTGGTGGAGCGTGGGGCGCCGATGGGATCGGGGGTTGCCCCGATCTATATCGGGGAAGGACGAGGGAGGAGTGGGTGGCGGCTAGGGTTGGCCTGGGGTGGGGGGATAAGGAGAGGGAGTGGTGGCCGGTTGGGCCGGTGGGTTGGCCCAGTGGGGGGGTTGTGGCCTGCTGGGCCGAAGCCCAGTGGGGGGGGGGTTGCTTTCTCCCTTTTTTTTTGCTTTGCCTTTTCTTTTTACTTTTCTTTTTTGTTTTATGTGTAGTTTTCTTTTATTTTAGTTTTGAAAATTACACCAATGGTTCCTAAATTGGTATTGCTTATACATACTACTGCCACATTAATTTGGGTAACTAAATAAAATAGTTTAATATTTTATTTATTGTAAAAGGAATTCAACTAATTGTTTTGCTACTATTCAAAACATTTTAGAGTATTTATTCCTTTTATAAAAGTGTGGTTCCTCCACCATAATTACTTATGTATTATTTGGTTCACTCCGAACATTTAAATTTTAATATTTGAAAACTTTTATTGCTTGCTCGATTTTGAATTTGAAATTCGAACTAGGTTCCGAACTATCGCGAGTTTAACCACAGTAACCGAGGTGGCATGGCATCATTAGCGGGGATTACTGTAGCTTGATTACCCGGGCGTCACAATTCTCCTCCACTACGAGAAATCTCGTCCCGAGATTTAGGAGCGGTTACAAGGGGAAGGGATCTGGTTACGAAATTCTAAAGATTCTTCTCGGTCATAGTTGCTCTTCTCGAAGGGGTCGATCCAATACATTGATGTCTTCATTTTTCTGCTTCAGGTCATTAAGATGAAGTCGGCATCCTTTCTTCGGAAACTCCATCGTACTTACGAATAGGTCACGGGGTAGATCGGAAACGACAGAATGCTATAAGGGTAATAACCTGGGATTAACCCATGAATGAGCATATGAGTATCTCTCGAGTTGAACAAACAGAACACATCGAGAGTAAAGTTGGAAGGTCCAACAAGAAGTTTCAGGCAGCCAGGCGATCGTTCAATGCCTAGTCAGAAGGTGAAAGGGGTTTCAAGCAACGGAATAATTATTGTTTCCGATGCCAGAATTGATGATCTCATCGGAAGGTGGCTCATGAATTACATACGAGTCCACGCGGGAGGAATAACTTTGGGAACAGGGGGTGTACAGGAGAGTCAGTTTTCGATCCTGTGGTACTGTGGGTTATGGGCCCACCATGTGGTTGAAAGTAGGAAGGGGGCCGACATCTTGCACGGTCATGATAGTAAGGCGTGTCAGAGGGTAGCCTGTCAGTTATGTCGGCAACAACATCGATACCAAGGGCGAGGGACGAAGAGAACCATTTTCCTGCTCGTTGAATGAGGCGGGCCAATAGGCAAAGTTCCCGTCCGTCGGTGGCTACCGAAATGTCATCCATAGTAGGAACAGGGTCTTACTGGCACGGTTGTACACTAACGTGTTTTACATAAGCAGAAGATTACTACTGCTTATATAATATAGATCACAAGAAGGGTTAAGCAAACCAAAGGAAAGGAAAGGTGATTACCAGGTTAAACAGAACAATGGAAAGGAAAATGTGTTGAAACACATATTCCAGGGGTATATCCTTCCCAAGGATAAGCAGAGCATGATATCCATGACAGGATATAAAGTAGAAAACCATTTAGGTAAGGGGGAAGGAATCTCATGATATTACCCATACAACGGTGTTAGGATAAGTGATAAATAAAATTTAGCATCGTGCTTCAAATGTTCCTGTTGAAAATCGGAGTACCATTGACATGCTTCGAGATAGCATTGACATGGTCTTCAGGTGAAGATCAGACTTTGGAAACACGAAGGATCCATCAGGAATAACTTGTAGAATAAGTCTTACAATTTCCTCATGGACGAATGAGTAACCTTGCTGAAAAAGGTATCTATAATGATAGGTCCTCCAGCCGGGGGGGTGCTAGGCATGACATCATGTTACCGGGTCATCAAAGGATCAACATCATAACTCTTGGAAAGTTGTCCCAACCATCATATCTGACCGAGATTCAGATCCGATTGGTGTCAGGATACCTCAGACTTAGGATACCTGAGAAGAAAAGGTGCAACACAAATCGACGAAATGACATTGCAAGATTCTCGGGAAATGAACTATGGGAGCGGGTTTCTAAAGCAATAGTTCACCATTAAACCAGGGAGAGGACAAGGAGGTGTCTGGTGAACTCAATGGCAATTCACCGAGATTCCCAAAAGATGGATTTCCACCATTAAGTGAACAAGGAGATAACATTTGTCAGATCAACTGCTATAAGGAAGTATGCTCGAGGAAAACATACACAATTAAACATTGGTTGAAGGGTGCGCCCGAAGTACGGGTTGGGTTGCACGACCAATGTTAGAATGGTGATTCAATTAGCGAAGGACTTAGAATGAACTATCGCCCATTCACTTCAAAGCAATAGGGTTGCTAGAAGTGCAGAATCCAAACAACACCATTCACTTGTTGGTACCCCGGTTGGAATCAACACGAGGACCAAGAAAGAATGGTGATGGTGAGAAGTATCACGATACCAAGAATTCTTAAGAGGTGGTGAAATTCTCACAACATTCCTGACATAAAAGATGGCAATACTCCAAGGTAAAGGAGAACAAATGCTGGATAGCAAGGATCTCAAGGTATAACACAAAACACAAACAAGTTTGTGTTGAAGGGAAGGCAATCGAGTGGTCGATGATAACACAAATCATCGAGGGCAAGGATGGTATTTCTCATCAGGAATTCAATTGATATCCTTATGGAGCTCGAAATGTTGACGATGATCATGACAATTTCTGTCGAGAGGTTTCATGGAGATGTAATCGGTCGGCGATGACATCAAGTCAAACGAATGATGAAGCGAAAGGTTATTGGAACCATGGGTACGTCACAAACTTGAAATCAAGTTTGTTGTTTGAGGTGAGACGATAAGACAAGGAAGATCGACGTAAGCTTAGCCCATCATCGAAATTGTGCTCCGGAAAGAAGGACTAGGTAGCACAGTTAAAATTTGGCACGATAATGATATAGTCGAGTAGGCTCGGAATGACGTGATTGAGTTCAAACTCGTACTTAAAGAAGCTTACTGAAGAGTTGTTGAACCGTAGTGCGGACTTGGTTCAGTTATCGGTGTCTTTGAGTGTTTAATAACTCAGAGCCCGTGAAAAATTGGGATCAGTGGGAAGGTAGCACTTGATGAAGAACTCATAAGAGGTTATGCAGTTCCCTGATAATCTCGAGATACCAGGGGTAACACTCAACGACAGATCAAAGTAGAGGTTGGACTGGGGTAATGCTCTGCAGAAGACAAGTACTCTAACTTGTCTGAGAAATAGAATCAAGGGAGAACAACATGGTCGAAACCACGGTTGCGTAGGATCAATTCACAGATACCAGATGATATTTATCAAGAAAATAGTTATTATTACAAGAAGTTTCCATGATAGGATCTACATCGTGTCCATGGGCATGAACACAAAGTTCAAGGTCGACTCCCACTTCTTCAATGTATAACCTTCCATTCACTTCTCGCTTTGATAAAGGCATTGGTGTTGAAAGTTTTACCTGGTGAAATACCAGATGAGTACGACTCGTGAAAACTTCCGAGTTCACACATATAAAGGAAGGCATAGGTTCAACCCGGCAGGGTATCATGGAAACATATACCACAAGCTTCAATAGTAAATACCACCAGCTCGAAAGCAGAGCATGGTTGGCAAAAGGAAAGGATACAATTTACCAAAGGCATTATGTATCGGAGAAGGAACTCACAAAGTGATTAATTATGAAGGACACTGTCAGATAATAATCCAACAGTGGATATGGCGATCCACGATGGGGCTGATATGAGTATCGATACCCAATCAGAGGAAGAAAGATTGCAAATGCATCGGTTTATAGAACAGCTGAATAGTTCAACGCTTAATTAGCAAAGTAATTATGATTTTCAAATCAAGGGATCAGGAGCAAATGCTCTGATCAAGAATGGATAAGCTGAATAGAATTAGGGATACAATCAACGACAATTGGACTGGTCGAGAACCAATTCCAGTTAAAAGAATGGCAGCTCAGCCGGAAAGGTAATTTATAAGGATCAATGATGATTGCGTGTATTCGCAAACATATTGAGTCATTAGACCCAAAATGATAATGACAAGGAATGTCAATAAGACTACGAGACTTATGGGATTAACCATAATGCGAGCAAGCAAGAATTTCAAGAGCCAAAGGCTCCAGAGGATTTTTGGAAGATCGAATAGTATTTAGACTTTTGTGAAACACATGAACAACTGGGGATGAGCGGATACTCGATAAGTGCGAGAATTATCCATAGGGGTATTCAGGTGACAAGGAACAGCAAGGCGATAAGCTCAAAGGATTATCGAGACAACGACGAGTGTTTCGAGGTATCTGGTAATAACAAGACCAACTGGGGATGAATGTAAGAATAACAACTGCAAGTAGTTATCCATAAGGGTTGACGGTGGAAGGGGAATTACAAATGCGATGAACATAAGTTCTCGGGTTAACAACGGAGAGTATCTTCAGGGTCTTCACGTGCCGCAGACGATCATCATTAATAAGGGGCTCTCCGGGTGAAAGTGATAACGAGATCCTAATGTTAGATTTAGCAAAAATCATTTAACCCGAATAGAAGAGAAATAAGAGTCCCAGAGTATAGGTCGAGGAATAAAAGATCCTAATACCACCCAATGGCGACGTGGGCCCGTAAGGCACACAGCCAAGTTAGTAAAAGTTTTGCAATGGCTAGACTCAACTTCGGCCGAGGAGTTGGAAAGGGGGATTCCTACAGGCAGTCGGCTCTGATACCAACTTGTGACGCCCCCGATTTAATCGTACACTAATCATGCACGCAAATGTGTACGATCAAGATCAGGGACTCACGGGAAGATATCACAACACAACTCTACAAATAAAATAAGTCATACAAGCATCATAATACAAGCCAGGGGCCTCGAGGGCTCGAATACAAGTGCTCGATCATAGACGAGTCAGCGGAAGCAACAATATCTGAGTACAGACATAAGTTAAACAAGTTGCCATAAGATGGCTAGCACAAACTGGGATACAGATCGAAAGAGGCGCAGGCCTCCTGCCTGGGATCCTCCTAACTACTCCTGGACGTCGTCAGCGAGCTGCACGTAGTAGGGGCACCTCCGGTGTAGTAGGGGCCGTCGTCGACGGTGGCGTCTGGCTCCTGAACTCCAGCATCTGGTTGCGACAACCAGAAAGAAAGGAAAAGGGGAAAAAGGGGGAAGAAAGCAACCGTGAGTACTCATCCAAAGTACTCGCAAGCAAGGAACTACACTACATATGCATGGGTATATGTGTAAGGAGGCCATATCAGTGGACTGAACTGCAGAATGCCAGAATAAGAGGGGGATAGCTAATCCTGTCGAAGACTACGCTTCTGGCAGCCTCCGTCTTGCAGCATGTAGGAGAGAGTAGATTGAAGTCCTCCAAGTAGCATCTTCAAGTAGCATCTCCAAGCAGCATCTCCAAGTAGCATCGCATAGCATAACCCTACCCGGCGATCCTCTCCTCGTCGCCCTGCGGAAAAGCGATCACCGGGTTGTATCTGTGGAACTTGGAAGGGTGTGTTTTATTAAGTATCCGGTTCTAGTTGTCATAAGGTCAAGGTACAACTCCAAGTCGTCCTGTTACCGAAGATCACGGCTATTCGAATAGATTAACTTCCCTGCAGGGGTGCACCACATAGCCCAACACGCTCGATCCCATTTGGCCGGACACACTTTCCTGGGTCATGCCCGGCCTCGGAAGATCAACACGTCGCAGCCCCACCTAGGCACAACAGAGAGGCCAGCACGCCGGTCTAAACCTAAGCGCACAGGGGTCTGGGCCCATCGCCCATAGCACACCTGCACGTTGCGAGGGCGGCCGAAAGCAGACCTAGCCTAGTGGCGTTCCAGTCCAATTCGGCGCGCGCCGCTCCGTCGCTGACGTCTGAAGTGCTTCGGCTGATACCACGACGTCGGGATACCCATAACTACTCCCACGTAGATGGTTAGTGCGTATAGGCTCGTAGCCGACTCAGATCAAATACCAAGATCTCGTTAAGCGTGTTAAGTATCCGCGAACGCCGAACAGGGCCAGGCCCACCTGTCTCCTAGGTGGTCTCAACCTGCCCTGTCGCTCCGCCACAAAGTAACCGTCGGGGACCGTCGGGAACCCAGGCCCACCTCTACCGGGATGGAACCACCTGCCCCTTCAGCCCCCAACTCCGAACAGCATCACAGGTAATGTAACAGTGTATAGTATATAGTATATGCCCGTGATCACCTCCCGAAGTGATCACAGCCCAGTAGTATAGCATGGCAGACGGACAAGAGTGTAGGGCCACTGATGGAACACTAGCATCCTATACTAAGCATTTAGGATTGCGGGTAAGGTATCAATGACGGTAGAAACAATGACAGGCTATGCATCAGAATAGGATTAACGAAAAGCAGTAACATGCTACACTACTCTAATGCAAGCAGTATAGAGGAGAATAGGCGATATCTGGTGATCAAGGGGGGGGCTTGCCTGGTTGCTCTGGCAAGAGAGAGGGGTCGTCAACTCCGTAGTCGAACTGGGCAGCAGCAGCGTCGGTCTCGTAGTCTACCGGAGAGAAGAGGGGGAAGAAATAATGAATACAGAGCAAACAAAGCATCACAAAATATAACAAGGCAATACGCGGTGTTCGGTGTGCCCTAACGCGGTAGTAGGTGATACCGGTGAAGGGGGGAAAACATCCGGGAAAGTATTCCCGGTGTTTCGTGTTTTCGGGCAGAGGAGCCGGAGGGGGAAAGTTGCGGGTTCGATAGGTTAGAGGGGTGTGGCGGACGAACGGACTGCGTATCCGGAATCGTCTCGTCGTTCTGAGCAACTTTCATGTTGAAAATATTTTCATCCGAGTTACGGATTAAAAGATATGATTTTCTAAAGATTTAAATCATTTTCTGATTTTAATTAATTATTTAAATTAACTTTATCCGGAATAGTGCTTGCTGACGTCAGCATGACGTCAGCATGGCGTCAGCAGTTGACTTGGACAACCTGACAGGTGGGTCCCGTTCGTCGTACTCTGATTTAGTTAACTAACAATTAATTATGTTAATTAGTGATTAGGTTAATTTAATTATAATTAATTAACTTAATTAATTCCTTAATTAATTAATTAATTTAATTATTATTGTTTATTTAATTATTTTTGTATATATTTTTTTTATTCTTAAAACATTCTGGGGGCTGGGCCCCACATGTCTGTGACACAGGGAAGGCCTACCGGGCACCGCTTAGCGGGCGCGGGTGCAGGACGCGGCCCGAGCGGGCGTTCCCAGCAGGGCGCCGGAGCAGGGGGGGTCCGGTGGCCATGGGGAGGCAATGGCCGGACCAGGGTGCACTGGCCGTGGCCGGTGGAGAGGCGGCCGCAGTGAGGAACAAGGGGCAAGGGGCAGCAGCCGGTGGACGGGGGCGTGCACGCTCGGGCGGGAGGGCGTCGCGGCGGTGCGGTGAGGTGGGGCGCGGGCACACGCGCGAAGGAAGGGGGAGCACGGCCGGAGGCGGGGACCGAACCGGGCGACGGCGTCGAGCAGGCTATTGTGGGGCCGCAGTCGACGGCGTTGGCCGGCGAGCAGCAGCAGCGTTGCGGTGCGCGGTCAGTTCCAGCGACGGAAGCAGAGGGGAAAGGGAGAGGGGCTCACAGTGAGCCTGCAGGTGTGCGAGAGCGGGCTCGGGGAGGGCTTGCCGGAGCGAATCGATGGCGGCGATGCAGGCGGCCGCAGGTTGATGACGACGGCGTTGGGGACGATGCAGGGGTTCTCGGCTCGGTCCAGTCAGTGCAGGTGAAGCAGCAGTCGCCAGAGAAGCTCGGGGACACGTCGGGGAGATGAACGGGGCACGGTAGCCGCGAGCTTCACGGTGGCACGGCCATGGCGACGCTCGGGCTTGCGGGAGAGGAGAGGGACGAGACTGTAAGGCTCCGGCGTGGGCGACGGGGACGAGGGCGTCAAGCACGGCATTGGCGCCGGGCGCCCTGGTCACGGGCGAGGGGGGTTCGAGCGTCGGGGGGGTTGGGGGTTCGTCCCGATTGGATCGGGGGGGGGAAGGGAGTGGGGCGAGAGGAGAGGTGGGGATCGGCGGGGTGTGGTGGAGCGTGGGGCGCCGATGGGATCGGGGGTTGCCCCGATCTAGATCGGGGAAGGACGAGGGAGGAGTGGGTGGCGGCTAGGGTTGGCCTGGGGTGGGGGGATAAGGAGAGGGAGTGGTGGCCGGTTGGGCCGGTGGGTTGGCCCAGTGGGGGGGTTGTGGCCTGCTGGGCCGAAGCCCAGTGGGGGGGGGTTGCTTTCTCCTTTTTTTTTGCTTTGCCTTTTCTTTTTACTTTTCTTTTTTGTTTTATGTGTAGTTTTCTTTTATTTTAGTTTTGAAAATTACACCAATGGTTCCTAAATTGGTATTACTTATACATACTACTGCCACATTAATTTGGGTAACTAAATAAAATAGTTTAATATTTTATTTATTGTAAAAGGAATTCAACTAATTGTTTTGCTACTATTCAAAACATTTTAGAGTATTTATTCCTTTTATAAAAGTGTGGTTCCTCCACCATAATTACTTATGTATTATTTGGTTCACTCCGAACATTTAAATTTTAATATTTGAAAACTTTTATTGCTTGCTCGATTTTGAATTTGAAATTCGAACTAGGTTCCGAACTATCGCGAGTTTAACCACAGTAACCGAGGTGGCATGGCATCATTAGCGGGGATTACTGTAGCTTGATTACCCGGGCGTCACAACGCGGCAGTGGATGCCCACGCGGAGAGGAGTATGAGGGTTCACTCATTCGGCTGCGGTGTGAGGCTGCCGTTGCCGCAAGGCCTGGCCAACGGTGGGAATAGTAGGGGGCGGTGAGGCCTCCGCGGCAGCACAGCCAGCCATGGGAGGCAGGAGCAGGCGACACGACCGGCGCTGCTTTGGGCGGCTGGAGCAAGAAGACCAGAGGTTGAAGAAGCACTACGGCCATTGGATGGACATCGTACGGTCACTGGAGCTAGAATCGTTCATATTGACTAAGTTGACAAAGCCCTCTGCCCCGTCAACTTAGTAGGCCCACAAGTCAGCCTCCCACCAAGGTGGGTCCCAGCTAGCAGGGGGAGTATTCATTTTTTTGTGCGTAATAAGGAGGCACTTCCGGTGGGTCCGAGCAGACAGCGGGGGGAACATTTTTTTCACGAAATACGGTGGCCCGTCCGATGGGTCCTAGTAGTCAGGGGGAAAACGTTATTTCACGAAATAAGGTGGCTCGTTCGGTGGGTGCCTGCTATCAGGTGGAGGAATAATTATTTTGCACATAATAAGGAGGCACTTCCTTGCGGCCGCCGTGGACCCAGCTGTCAGCCTCTCCACGTATAGTACTCTTCCGATGGAAGTCGGTCGTTGACCACGTTGACCACGCCGCGCTGAGAGCACCAGGGCAGTGGACGACGGTGAAGCCTAGGAAGGGGACGACACAGAGCCGGGGAAGACGCAGCAGTGGAAGCCCGTGCGGAGAGGAGTACGAGGGTTCACTGGTTCAGCTACGGTGTGAGGCTTCCATCGCCGTAGCATAACAGGAGGTGTTGGTGAGTGGAGGGATGGCCTGACCAGTGGTGGGAGTAGCATGGGGCGGTGAGGCCTCCGCAGCAGCACAGCCCGCCACCGGAGGCAGGAGCAGGCGGCACGACCGGCGCTGCTTTGGGCGGCTGGACCAAGAAGACCATAGGTTGAAGAAGCACTACGGCCGTTGGATGGACATCGTACGGTCACTGAAGCTAGAATCGTTTGTTATTAACTAAGTTGACAAAGCCCTTGGTACGCTCCAACTTAGTAGGCCCACAGGTCAGCCTCCGAAATGGTGCACCCTAGATGTCAGGGGGAGGAATCATTTTTTGGGCGGCCGAAGCTAAGAATATCCGAGATTGAAGAAGAAGCACGACATCCGTTGGATAGACATCCAACGGCCACTGCTGCTAGAACCGTGTGTTGACTATAATAAGTTGACAAAGCCTTGCATACGCGTCAACTTATTTTTTTGGGGGGACGCGTCACTTAGTAGGCCCACAAGTGTGTAGCAGGGAACTTATAGCCTATTTGTGTTTTGTAAGAATGTACAACCCATTCTTGAATTCTAATGAAATTTACAACAGCCCATTTACAGTTTGTTAAAAGTACAGCCCATTTTCTAGCTAGGACAACGATTAATAATTTCAACCAACCGTTGAAGACAGAATTCAATAAAATTTCCCACATTTTGATGGGATCCGAAATATTTTTATCCCGAAATTTCTAGTCAGATTAAATATAAATTTGTATTACATAAAAATTCGACGAAACATTGCGCACGCAACAATGAAAATTTAAGATTTTCAAAATCCATAAATAATATTTTATGAACTAATTTCGTGTTTGGTGCATTTTTTATAGCTACTGCCCAGTTTTTATAATTACATCCCATTTATTATTTTTTAAACCCATTTTCCTGTTAAGCCTAATGCATCCCTCCTAGGAAAGATTTGCAGCCCAGCGGGGCGGAGAATAACAAGTTGACCTTGCTTGGGTATTCCTCAAAAAGACGTATAGCTGGGCTAGCCATTTTCATTTGGAAAAAATTAGTATCTGGGCTGGATATCTGGCCTGGGCTAGACGGGTCACAGCCCGCCCATTTAATACCCTGCTCTCCTCTGAACAACAACGAAATCATCGCCAAGAAAAACTCTGCAGTGCTCACGCCTCAAAAACACAAATACTGCTCGAGCTGCTTGGTCCCAGCTGTCGGCCGCACCTTGTGCAATTCTCTTGTTTATATTAACTACATATGTTGACAATGGTGTGGGACCGTGATGTCAGGAAACCAGGAGAAAGCAAAAAATATATATAGTTGTACATAATAAGGAGGCACTTGCGTACATACGACTATGGCCCTAGTGGGTCCCTAGTGTCATCCAGTCAAAATAAAGTCATCTCCTGAATCCTCATGTTCATTGACAATGTTAACAATGCTCGGCGCCATGGCGAGCGCAACAACTCGAAGGGCAACGGAGAGGGCCTCGCGGGCCCTACGGATGGTCTGATACAGCCCGCTGCTCATTCAGGAAGTCAGGATCATCGGACACCTATGAGCACCTTCGAGAAACTGAGACGTCATAAAACGGTAAGGCCGCGCTTGAGAGCTCTGCTTTATTTCAAACCTGTATTAACATACACAAGTGTAATTTACTCGTCATCGGAAACAACGTGTAAAATACATGCGTAATGAAACCGAGGGCCCGAGGTCTGTAAGTAAAACCGGCGGGTTACACGTGTAATTTGAGAGACCAGTGCATATTTTACGAGCACTGCTATATGAACGACATTACCAGACGATACATGCACGACGTGCGTATCATGCCATCCATAGGCAAGGCTGAAACAGCAGCTAACGGCTGGATTAGCAATCATTCGAGTGTCGGTCAGCGTTTTTATCGTGTGTGAAGTACTTCCGATATTTTACTAGTCGAAATCGACCAACCAAGCACCTTCGCCCGAGACCATCTGCTTTAATTTACAAGCGTCAGTTTTACAAGCGGTTTTGGTTGGAAAACGACGATCCAATCACGACCTAATATCATGAGTTGGTCAGAAGATCATATGGTTTCATGTCTAACCTACCCGACTTGTCGTATAGGCTATGAATGAAACATCAGACGATGAACTTCTTAAGCACGGAAACAATAGAAGAGGATGATCTTCTTAACAAGCAAATCACTGGCATTAGATCGACATGCAAAACAATAGAAAGCATTATTCTCAGGAGGCACGGTGAACAACTCGTGATGCCGCATGCCAGAACATTCCAAGCTCAACTTTGCAATCAAACACAAGGCCTGGCATTACATAGACAATATTTAGAACAAACTCTTAACACAGGAATATCTCAGCAGAGTAACTATTTACTTCTAAACTGAACACAGGAATAGGAAAAAACACTCGATGCTGCTCACAGCAAGGGCGTCCCACTCAAAAATATCAAATGCATGTCTTCTGGCTAACATCAATGAGCAAATTTTGACAAGTTTTTCCAATTCCAATATATTAAACTAACGTCTTCTTGCTAACATCAATGATTAAACTTTGACAAGCTTTTCCCATTCAAAATATGTAATGCCTATGATCGTGGAGTCCTGTCATAGCTTCTTAAATTGCCAATGGTCTCTGCAGACTAGTCATGTCACCGGTGTCTAATAATACTCTGTAAAGCTTCTTGGTCATTCCATCTGTAATGTAGCGCAAACGGTGACTGCTTCTTTCTGCAAAGTGGAATGACCAACTGGACCCAGTAATGCAGCAGTTTGCCTTGGACACATTGGCTCCTTTTGTGCAGTTCAACTAAAATCGAAGTCGGAATAAAACCGAGCTTTAAATTTGATATCCCTGTAAGCAAAAATAGGTATAAGGAAAACAATTACTGAGAAATAACGGTTGACGACTTGTACTCCCAGAAGAAAAGCATCTACTGATCTACTTTATCATAATGGGAAACAAAGCAGGAGAGTAGCAATTCTCCATCAGTGTGATTCATTCATATTGACTGAGACATTATCTTAACAATGCCTTGTTTCAACATGTATAAAGAACGACAAAGCAGAAAAGTACCATTCCTAAAACAATGCAACTGATTCATTTTAACAAAGACATTACCTTAACAATTCCTTGGTTAAACATGTAGAAAGAACTACAAAGTAGGATAGTACCATTCCTAACAAGTGTCGCAGTTTTGAACTAAGATTCGGTAGTTAATTAATTCTGAGAGTGGCAATGCTTAATTTTACCAGCAGCATTAGATTAACGAAAAGCATAAACAGTTCCAGGGGTGAGTGGGCGCAATAACAATATGTGCTTCCATCTACTTATAAAGGGGGTGATGCAGAGTTTGTTGTAACAAAGCAACAAGCATCATGTCTGGGTTGGTCCTATTTTTGTTCACTACTTAATGGGAAAAGACAGCAATACAATAACTTCAATTCAACATTTATTTAAAACAGCACCAATACAAGTAGCACAACATCTCAAAGCACACTACACAATCATGTGGATGAAGGCATTTACTGACTTTTCATGAGAAGACCAGGATAAAATACGAATCTGCCAACACGAATAGGAAATCCAATCTCGTTTTGTGTAGTTGCACTGAAATCAAGCAAAGTGTTTCGTGTAGTGAAGCAAACTGTCGCAATAGCAACAAGTTGAATAGATATCCCTGTTTAAACAGAGGCAAAAAAGGAATCAATTACTGGCTAATAAAGGAGGATGAAACATACGGCCACAAAAATGGTAATCCCGCCAATCCCTAACAAGTGTTGCAGTTTTGAAATAAGATTCAGTAGTTAATTTTGAGAGTGGCATCAATTACTGGCTTATAAAGGGGGTGGTCCCATTTTTGTTCCATTTTTGTTCACTACTTAATGGGAAAAGACAGCAATACAATAGCTTCAATTCAACATTTATTTAAAACAGTACCAATACAAGTAGCACAACATCTCAAAGCACACTGTACAATCGTGTGGATGAAGGCCTATACTGATCTTTCATGAGACGACCATTATAAAATACGAATCTACCAAAGCGAATAGGAAATCCAATCTCGTTTTGTGCAGTTGCACTGAAATCAAGCAAAGTATTTCACGTAGCAAAACAAAATGTCTCAATAGCAACAAGTTGAATAGATACCCCTGTTTTAACAGAGGCAAAAAAGGAAACAATTACTTGTCGATAAAGGAGGATGAAACAAACGGTGACAGAAAGAAGCATCTAACTTATCTTGGATGGAAAACAAAGTAGGACAGTAGCATTTCTAAAATGGTTGCATTAATTCATATTAACAGAGACATTCTCTTGAAACAACATTCGTTAAAAAATGTAATTTACTTTTAGCAGTGGCATCGCTTCAATTTTCCGGCGGCATTCTTAGATTAACAACAGCAAAATAGCTGTATGGGACATGCCAACACCATGTGCGTCCACACATATAAATGGGTGATGCAGAGTATGTAGCCAAGCAGCATATATGCGTTGGTCCCATGTTTGTTCTCTTTGAACCTTTTTCCTATGTGAGGGCAGCAAATCTAGTCCTGCACAAACTACCCGACCCCCTAGTTTCTTTCCCTTTTCAACAAAGAGATCGGTTCCTTACAGATGTGTGTACTGGGCTACCCCCTTTTTCCCTTTTCGACCTACAAAGCGGCTGGATAGCCAGTCTATACTACTTTCTGCCCCTCCTTTCCTCATTGAACCACGTCCTAGATTCTTGCTCCAGCCCACCGCATCCTTCTTTTCTCTTTGAACCAAGCCCTATATTTGACTGCAGATCGAAAAAGATCCACATCCAGCTAGAGCAATGACGGTTTCAAAGAAACTTATACCTTAGGGTCGTCGGGATGTGGCAAGGCGTGCGGCGGGAGGCCGGATCTGCCCACACTACGTACGGCAGCGAGGAAGAAGGGGTCGGTGGCCCTCCCGCACAGGCGCTGGGTGAAAGAGAACAGCGCAGCCGGTAGTGGATTGCCTCCCTCGCCAAAGGCAATAGAGTGAACGCTGCACCTCCTCCCCTTCCCAGTGCGACGGGATACGGACGCCTCCTTCACCAGCTGTGAGGGGAGAGAGAGAGACAAGAGGTCAACGCAGTCTTGTTTATATCTGGTGAAGAGAGGGTGAGAGACTATGAATATAGCAAACCTTAGCAAATGAACGCTAAGCCTCCAGCGTGTAACATATATTTAGTGCGGCGAGCGTGTGGAGAGTGCGAACCCTAGTGAATAAGCGCTGAGGCTCCGGCTTATATATATACTACTGTAGTACGAACTGAGCTCCGGCGCCTTCACTGCACCTGCTTTTGGCTGTATGACAGGTGAGCCAGCCACATTTTGGGCCCACCTAGCATAAACCCAAAGGCAGGTGCACTAAGTCAATGAAGTTGCGTCCATATAGTACTCTCGTGTATACGACTAATATATAGTGGAGTGGTTTTCTTAATCTCTCCATAACAATCGTTTTAAATTGTGTAAGTACGAAATGAAACTCTTTATTTAATGTAAAGTGAAGAAAATTAGTACTACTACTTCCGATGAACTAACGATCCACGCCCACGCGTCCTAGTCGCACTTCCTGTCCTTCACGTGTGGTATACTACCCTCCCTTAAGTGAACAACCACACATGCGCCAAATTATCGGAAACGTGTGAGAGTGTGTACAAATAAAGAATTTTAATTTCAATTATCAGAAAGGTTTGAGAGTATTACAAAGTTTGACTGCAGTCAAATCTAATATGCGGAGTAAATAAAAATAAAGGGCTACTACGTCCATCCGGGTTTTTAGTCCACACCATTTTTTAAATCAAAGTTAATAGCTGGACAAATAAAATTACAGGGGAGCTGGAGACAAAGTTGTGAGAAGGCTTAGAAATCAATACAAAACTTATGCTCTTAGTACCAACGTCGATCCTTCTTCGAGGAAACATTTGGTTCATAGCCAATTGTGTGATAAAATTGCACCAACGTGAAAGACGAGTGCGTCTCCAACGCAACCAAGGTGAACTGACGAAGGATATCATCTTTGTGCGTAACAAGCTAAGAGCACTGATGGAAGACATCTTGTTTTTCATTGAAAATCGATCAGCTTCACCAGCCGACGCAACCATGAGGCGCAACCATGAGCATCGATAGGTCATCGTGGTGCTGCATCATCCATTTGGCATCAAGTTTGGGTGAGGCACCTATGAAGTTCGACAAATAAACATTAATGTCTCTCATTTTCCCCTCCTCTTTGGTCACGGTGCACAAACTAAGATGACTTACTCACCTAGACGACAGTGGTTTTAAATAGAATACGCGCGTTCCCGGAAAAAAGAAACAAAAACTCGCAGACAATCTTTTAAGGGTCTGTCTAGGACACATCTAAGTTGATGTCCACTCTGTTTGTGGTCTATTTTTTTGTCCTAGTTTTTTTGTTTCTTGTTGCTATACATTATATACTTGTGGGAGCTTAGATGTTATATCCTTAAATAACATTAGTAGATGTGAATTAGACAAACTGATTTTCTAACGTACCAAGAAAGAAAACTCGATCAAAAACACGCCCCCGCTTCCAGGTCGCGAGAGTCGTTGAGCAAACACACACATAGACATAGACATGCATATCCGTGTTTACTACATAAAATTCCATTTTCATCTCCATCTCCAATCATATTTGTCCAACTGGCACATTATTTATGTTGTTAATTATATACGCAGCAATATTAACATACAACATCTCTTGTTTGCGCACGTCCGGACCGCTGCCACGGCCGGTCCTGACCAACCCGAACCCTCTTCATCACCCGCGCGTGCTTCCCGCCCGAAATGGTCAGTGCAGCATTCATGCCCGGCCAGAGCGGATGCGATCTCTCACTGGCGCCGGCATTGAAGCGGCGTGTCGGCCGAGAGAGCGTCGCCCGTGCCGCTTCCGGGTGCATGCGGCTGCTCCGCGTTCAAAGGTCGCAATAGCCAGCTACAACATGCATGTAAAAAGTTCCTGGGAGTCCGTGCTACAGCTAGTTGTCCTCCCCCAACTCGTCAATCTCTTCCAGTAGTGCTAGTACTCCATGACGCGGTCCATCGACAAGCAGGCGGGAAAGTTATCATATACTACTCGGTTTGCGGTGAGTGGCATGCCGAGCGACCATGTGGGGTCGAGCCGTGGAGGGTGAGACACGGACATGACAGACGTGATTTAAACATTGGTTTTACTCGATGGCGCGATCCAACGAAACGAAACGTTGGTTTCTCTCTGTTTCCATTTTTTCTCCGGAAAAACGGAAACTTTCCACTCCATTTTCATTCCTATTCCAAGGTTGCCCCGTTACAACATTCCATCAAATACAAAGGAAAACTAAGATGCATGCTGATGCATCTCAATGATTCACAGATCATAGCCAATATTTACTTCACAACTAAAGAAAAAAGTTGTGAGAGCGTGTACGAAAGAAAAACTACTGATGGGGTCACTACGACTTAAACCCTAAACCCTAAACATGATTTAATTTCCTGGCCAGGTAGAACCTGTCGAAGGAAAGATGGCTAGCACCCTCGGATCATACGATGCTTTTGTGCAGTTCCACTAAAATCGACCTGAGCATCCCTGATGGCAAAGATGTTGAAGAAGTGTGATTAGAATAATAGTACTGGCACTAGTTCATGAGACATAAACTCATCACAAGTAGAAGCCGGTAGAAGTAGAGAAAGATCGACATGGAGATGGAGCTATGGCAGTGGAGCAAGCCGGCTCCAAAAGGAAGATGGACTATACCTGGGACGTCGGGCTATAGCTAGAAGGGCGGTTGGGACACGGCATCGGCCCATACTGCGGTGACCCCCGATTGGGATGCACTGACTGTGGGTTTTCTCCCTCGCCGATGTCGACCGCGTCTACGCAGAACATTGTTCCCTTCCCCCAGCTGCGGGATCAAGCCCGTCGTTCTATGCTTGTGAAGAGAGCAACCTAAGCAAGCAGGCTTGTAGCTTAGGCTCCTGCTAGTGTATATATAGTGGTTTTCTTTTTCTCTCATATCAACCATTTTATATTGTGTACGTGTCATTCAAGAGTGAAATGATGGTTGCTTCTTCCGACTAACTTACTGTTGATTTGACTGCTCGTTAGTGGCCCCTACACGTACTCCCCCTACGTGTATGCAACAGTCACACGTACACATGGACGCAAAAACACGCGCGACGCCCTAATGCATGCATGTCCGAGCACACGGCGGAACACACACGGTCACGCTCAAGTGCTCAACCTACATGTGCATGCACACACATACTCAGTCAGCGTGAGCTAGTGACCGTATAAACACCGGAAAATATATATATTGAGCGCAATGAGCGTATTATGAAGTCCAACGACCAATGTCTTGGCTAATCGTCCTAAGAATGCTTATATATGAATAAAGCTCTCTCATTTACCCGCAAAAAAGATTAAGCCATATTAATCGGAAAGGAGGGAGTATGGACTAACACTACTTTTTGGTGTGTCCCGTCAATTCGCAGAATGAGGAGAAGCTTGCAGGACAAGGTGAAGCTCGCTTACGCCTTTTGACTAATGCAACCTACCCTCGGTGGACATGCATCAGTCCATTCGATGTCAGAGGCATCCACTGTAGTACCCAACATGCGGGGTACCATCATTGTTCGACTTCACGAATAGGCGAAGAGCCAAGCGCAATAGTACGAGTAGTACTACTACTAGAACCGCATGGTGGAGCGTCTGTACTCTTATTTTTTTTATCTCTGATAAAGTACACATTTATTCCGGAGAAGGGCGGAAAATGGCAGCCCAACATGTAATGAATGATATCGATCAACCAACCATGCTCGAATATATCTTGGCGTCCGTGCGAGCCCGTCTGTGTGTTCTAGCTCCTCGTCTCTCTCAAGGAACGGCGGGTTGGCTCTTTGCCATCAATTGAGATCGGTTTGCTCACACTCCTGTCCCACATGTCAGTGATACGCCAAGAGGAGGTGCGTTGACCGACTGGCCATACGCGTACTTGGTTTTGCACCTTCATACTACTCCTCCCTCCGTCACAGTTTACCGGGCGCGCTTCATTATGATGCATTTCTCTCAATGCATTTCCAGCACCAGAGAGACTTTAGATGTGTTTGCTTTAATGCTCAATTAAGTAGGGCGTCGTAACCGCAATCAAGTCCACAATTTTCTCTCCATGTACTCTGTTCTACTACGGAGTGGAGTACATGCATGCATGTGTGTACCCGGGGTGGAAGCACTGCATGCATGTGTGTACGCATTATTCCTCTAGTAATAGACGCTGTGCTATAACTACCAATGCTATTTTTTAGGCCGATCGCTATTCGCCTTGGTCCCACAGATTTGTTTTCTTTTTTCTGAAGCGCGCTGTATAAACAGTGACGGATGGAGTAGTATGAGCGGATTCAAAGAAGAGCGTATTGATGGTTGCTTCTTCAGAGCAACTTACAGTGGGAAAGGTGGGGCTTATGATTTGACTACTCATTACTCACTATTAATGCGGCGCAACGACCGGGCTGAGTCTCCCATGCGGTTGTGCACTACCCCCTCGATTCTTAAATATACTCCAGAGTATTTGTCTTTCTAGAGATTTCAATGAGTGACTACTCAAATATTTGTCTTTTTAGAGATTTCAAATGGACTGGCACATACGGATGTATATAGACATATTTTAGAGTGTAGATTCACTCATTTTGCTCCATATGTAGTCACTTGTTGAAATCTCTAGAAAGACGAATAGAATATTTAGGAACGGAGGGAGTACACATACGAAGCAAAATTAGTGAATCTACACTCTAAAATATGCCCGTTTGAAATTTGTAAAAAGACAAATATTTAGGAACGAAGGAGTATAATTTTGTGCATGGCACATGGACCCGGATGATGAAGAGGCTTCTGACAATACTATCAAGCTTCCATCATTTGTTTACATAATTGACATACTATACAAATAATTTTCTAGCAACATGAAATTGTACAATGGTGTGAGTTTTCAGCTTTTGTTTCGCGTGTCTTGCCATCGATGCTCTTTCGGAAACAGTAAAAAACTAACTCCCTTGCCAATGCATGTCAATTATTAGCATATCAGAGCTAATAATTACATCACAACTGAAAACAGAGTTATGAGAAGGTGTTAAATTAAAATTGATCCATGCTTTCATTGGCAGCAACGCCCCCTAGCTCTGTCTAAATCAACAAGGCATGTTGGGAAAAAAGTAGCTGTCTGGAGGATGCAACATTCCGATCATTTTTGGCAGTTCCACTAAAATAGAGCTGAGCGTCCCTGTTCCAAAGATATTAAGTGTGATTACGATAATAGAGGACTACTGATGAAACAATAAACACATAAATAGAAGCCGGTCACCTTTGCAGTCTCTCTTAAGACTAACTAGTTGGAGAAGATTAGGCTCGGAGTTGGATGAGGAGGATAGAGCAAAACCAATCTCCCTTTGTGCAGTCGCACTGAAATGTAGAGACGTTGCCCGTGTGACATTTTAGTACAACTACACAAAACACTCTTATGAAAAAAATGATTTGTGCAGTTCACCAAAAGGTCGCAATAGCAACGAGGTGAAATGGATAGCCCTGTTTGCAAAAAAGAGGTAGAAAGGAAACAATTACTGGCCAATAACAGTTGATGACACATGCGATGACAAAAAAGAAGTATATTCCTTGTCCTAAGGGAAGATAACAACACGGTTGTGTTTGTCTAAAATGGTGTGAGGGACGAGAATGCAATATGGAAAGTACGCCGGATGAGCTACGTTTTGGGCAAAGAACTATGGAAGATCCACATGCAGCGACGTGGGAAGACGGGCAGTGGAGCAAGGCTAGAGGGAATACCTGGAGGTCGTCGGGATGTAACTAGGTGAGCGGTGGCGGGCGGAATCTGTGAGCAGGTGGCGTAGGCCCTGCCGGGCCGGAGCTTGGTTAGAGAGAACGGCGTGTACCGCAGATCGGGACATGCTGCATCGGCGCCGTCGAACGAAGAAACGATACACTTCCTCCCTTTCTCCCGGCGAACGGGATGCGGCCGGATCAGTGACCAACGGTGAGAGAGAGAGAGGCCACCGCACTCCCTTTCCCTCGGCGGACGGGATGCAGCCGGATTAGTGACCAGTGGTGAGAGAAAGAGAGGCCACCGCAGCCTTGTGTGAGATACTCTGAAGAGCGACAAACCAGGCAGGCAGGCTCCATTTGTATATAGTGAGCGGACTACCTTTTTCTCCATAAAAATCATTTTATATTCTGTGTACGTGCCATTGAGCGCTATAACTTTATTTAAAAATAATGCGGCAACACGTCAAGTCGAACTATGTTTCATGCACGCGTGGTACACGACCTCTGTAGGTAAACAACCGCTACATGCATTCAAATTAGCACGTGGGCTGCCATTTCGTAAAGAAATGAGCTCCACCGTGTACCCGCACGGGTGTGGCTGGGCACGAAGCGTGAGTACGTGCATGGTGCACTTATTCTCTTCTTGTATACGTACACCACCTATGTGGGGTTGTGTGAGAGCGATACAAACCTAGAGAGGTATAGTGTGTGGGTTCTGGAGAGTTTTTTTTGGGGGGGGTCAATCAAAAAATGTAACATATGCAATGTGTGTGAAATAGAGTCATGGATATAACATATATATACAGGGGGCGATCCACGAGAAGAGAGTGGAGGTATCATCGGCCTGAGGTGTCCATAGAATCAAAGAGAGGGATGATGTGTGTGTGCGTGCGCACGCGATCGATAAAGAGTGCCATCAAATTTGTGTGTGCCCACGTTAAAGATATAGAGTGGTTGGCCTACTGGAACGTGAGAGGGGACATGTGCAGTTTGTCTCTATGGCATGGATACTTACCTGCAATGCTCGACTATCGATGTGTGGTGGGGGAAGAGGGAGGCCCAATTAACTATAGAGGTACAATGGCTGGTATATGTGTGGAGGAGGAGAGAGGCCTACCTCATGTATTAAGGAGATCGATCTGCCTCATGTATTAAGGGAGATCGATCGGCATCCATGCATATGTGCAGGAGAAGAATAAGGTTGGGAGAGAGACAGAGCTATAGTGTTGGAGGGGGTGGTAGTGGAGTTGCCTCTAACAAATGGTGGGATAGGCTTGCTAGACAGACGGGGGGCACGCCCGCAATATCAATAAGAGAGGAGATGGCTGCTTGTTGTCTATGCACGTGCGTGTGAGAGACGGGTCAAGAGGCATGCACGAATGATGAGGGGGACGATGTGGCTGTGGTGAGCAGACGTGACTACATAGGAAGATCAATCACCCTTTGTTAGAGAAAGGAGAGACATAACTTGTGAGGTACGTCGATCGATGGGGGGGGTAGTTAAAGTCGATCTAGGTATATGTTGGGAGATCGATCGGTATACATGCATGTGTGTGTTAGAAGCAAATGAGGCACGAGGAGAAGGATAGAGAGAGAGAGGGATGCATGTAGGAGGTGGTACGAGAGGCATACTATATCGAGGAGGGAGGAGTGTGCGAGTACGAGAACGATGAAAAGAGTGGAGGGAGTGAGGCATGGACGACGACAAGAGAAGAGGGGAAGCTTGTGTTTGTGCTAGGCACACCTGGCTAGAGAGGCATATCGATCGATGTGTGCCGTAAAGAAGGAGCTGGGGGGCCTACACACACCGTGGGTGAATGACCTAAAGTGAAAAGACGAATTTGCACGATGGAGCTAGAGAATGCTGAGGGAGGGTGAGAGGGATGCGGGTGTGTGCATGCACAAGAGAAAGTTAGCGCTAGCTACAAAGATAAGAGGGTTGTGTGGGTGTAAAAGACGAATAGAGATCATATATACTTCATTATAAAAAGCGAGTTCGGATATCTGAAGAATTTATCATAGTGTTTTAAACCGACGCATGTGTGAATATATATTACGGTGATACACATGGTGTGGTTATGAACATGTTATACTACATTCAATATATTTTATCTCTACTCTTATAAAAACGGAGTTGTTGATGATGGTGTGCCTGCCATCCTGCATTATAGGTCGTCCGATGTATATCTGACGGATAGCAAGGAAACTATGATGGTTGAAGTTGGCAACAATCATGATTGTAGATTCTTATTGAAATAGAGAAACGAATTCAAATTTAATTCGAATTGCAGTGGTAGTATAGACATTTGGAATGCACTAAAATGTTGGTATGAGTAGGTTACATGCATTATACAGCAAGCGAAAAAAATATTAATCGGACATAACATGGATTCATACTCCCTCCTTCCATCTATATAGGGCGTAATGAGATTTTTAAGACCGCCTTTGACTATTGACAAGATTAATAGTACATGACATGCACAATCTGAAAATTATATCATTGAAAGAACCTTTCACAGACGAATTTAACGGTGTGCTTTGTGTAGGTTGCATGTCATATATCATTGCTCTAATATTTGGTAAAAGTTAGCATCGAAAAACGCATTAGGCCCTATATAGATGGAAGGAGGGAGTAGCTTTGAATAGAATTTGTATAGTAAAACGAGGCAAGACTCTCTCTTTGTGTGGTGTGAATAGTTTTATTTTTTTGTTTTCTTTTTGGTTGAGGGAAGTGCGAATTGACTTGGTACGTACAAGTACAATATTACTACACGGGCGGCTTGTCCTTAACCCGCATCTTGTTATATCCCGGAAATTTAGATATCGTGCTCTCAAAACTGGCGCCTTCACAACCCGCGCCGTGCTATCCCGAAATTACAACGCGCGCGAAAACTCCCTCCAGCTGCCAAATCCCGACACGCGAAATCCCCCATCTAACCCTGAGCCGAAAGGGCCGCTAGTTCAAATCGGTGGGGGGTACTTCTGTAACACACCCTACATTTTGGACAAGCGCGTCCCTAAGTCATGCTTCACCCCCTCCCATCGCCCCCTTTTCGCCATTCGAAATCCCAGGCCGCCATAACCTCTCCGCTCCAGCCGCGAAACCCCACCCTCCTCCGTCCGCCACGTCACCGCTGCCCAACCAGAGCCTCTTCCCCGACGACGTCGTCCACCGCAACAGCTCGACGTTCCTCGTCCACCTCCCCGGATGAGGATCCGTCATCCATCTCGCCGTCCCACCGGTTCAGCCGCCCCGTCCTCCACCTCCAAGGAGCTACTCCGACGATCGCCTCATCTATCGCGGCGGCTCCATCCCCACAGCGTCGCCTTAACCTTCTCCACCGGAACCGCAACATCCTCACCGACTCCTCGGATGAAGGCGAGGCCTACTCGGCGCCACCAAAGAGGTTGTACACTCATTGCATCGCACCTTCTCCTTAACTCGACCTCCCGGCGCCGACGGTGCTCCATCCCGCACCCCCATGGAGTGACTACCTTGAAGCCGGCGCCGCGGGCGACATCTCCATGGCGGCTCTCCCCTAGTGCGAGGCCCCTTCGGCGGCGCGTCGATACCAGCCGGATCTGCTGCTGCTGCTCCGGCTCTTTCTCGCTCGCTCGCGCTGCTGCTGCTGCTCCAGCTCTCGCTCCATCGCTCGCTCGCCCAGCTGCTGCTGCTGCTCTCCCCCTCGCTCGTGCTGCTGCTCTGCTCCGATTAAGCCACACTTCAGTCGACTGAATCGACTTGTGGGTCAGTCAATTTTCAGGGGTTGGGGGGGCTCGCCGGAGTTAAGGAAGAACCACCCGTAGCAGGGACGGGGGCTCGCCGGAGAGGTACCCCACTATCTATCTTAGGGTTCAGGGCAGGGGGTGGGGGGCCTAGAGGGCTGGCCGGGGCGGCGGTGGCGAGTTGTTTCGGGGTGGCGAGGCGGCGCTGGGGCCGGCGGTTCGGCCGGTGGTGGCTAGCGGCTCAGGGGGGGGTGCAGGTTGAAGATGAACTGCAGGCCCTCCCTAAACTACATGTCAAGTGCCTCTCTGCTACCATTGTGTTCAGTTTCGACAGTAGCATTCAGATTCCACAGTAAATTTCAGTTTCGACAATTTAGTTCAGAGTCAACAGTTTTTACCTCATCTGTTGTAGTCAGGTGGTTTTTGGTGATGTTAATTTTACATTCATTTTACATCATCTACTAGAGATGCTATTAGAATCCCACTTGAGATTGACGATGTCTGTCTTGTGCTGCTTCAGCCTTGACGTCTTACGGTTCACCGAAGCTGCTCCAACGATAGAACGATCCATCACAACAGAGCAGTGCCCTGGACGCCGTCTACAGATTCCTCAGATCTTCCTCCACACCTCCGACAGCCACCTCTGCCTCAACTGCTTCAGCGACCAACCCAATGATGCTGAGGTCGACACGGCTACGGCAAAGACGTTGTACACTTGTTGCATCACTTATTACTATACATTCACGTCGATCCATTAGGGCTATTTTGGTTCAACGGAAAAACATCGATCCAACTGGTTGTTACCATCACTCTAAATTTCTGCATGCTCTCCTTACATAATCTCACCATATTTTTTCGTATGCATGTCAGATATTGTACACAGTCATGTTGAACATGTAGAGAAAAAGAGAAGAGTTTTGCGCGGCAATGCAATGTCATGCAGACATCGCTCCATGGTGGGTTCAATGGCAAACCCTCCCCACCCCTCTCCAGATTGTAGTCCAAAGGAAGATATCTGTTCTGAGGCGGTTTCAGACGCCGCTGACCACTCCTATTTACCCCCCAAGGTGTTTGCTCTACCTTGGCATGATTATGTTAGTCATATCATGCATATGTTGCCTTGCAGTGCCTACTTTTGACATCATATATGTCATCTGCTTAGTTTAGACATGTTCTGTAATGCCACATGTTTAGTTTCTATATCATATATGAAAATTATGCAGTCTCATGTCTTTTAGCCAGCTATAATATATGTGAAATGTGCAATGCCATCCTGTTTAACCAGGCATCATATATTTGAATGATATCTTGCCCATCCTTTTCTTCATTACATTTCCATTTGTCGACAATGTTTGTGCATTAAACTACTCTTCCCGTGAATCAGCCATTTGGGTGGGAGATGGAAAAATCTGGAGTGAAAACAAGGCCTTCAGAGCAGACAATGCTACCTGTCGAAGCAGATCTCTTGTTGGGTCCCGATAGCTCCTCAGAGATGGATTCAGAGACAGATGACCAGTCCTATTCCCCCACTGAGGTGTATGCTCTAACTTGGCGCGGTTATACTGATCATATCATGCATACGGTGTCTTGCATTGCATAGTTTAGACATCATATACACAATATTCAACACCATGTTCTTAGTTCAGACATCATATCGAATGCCCTATGTTTAGCATATAAATCACATATGTGAATTAAATGATGCGATCCTGATTACTTAGATAACATGTAGGTGAATTATGTCATGCGGTCCTGTTTAGTTATTCATCATATCTTTGAATTATGTTATGCTTTGCTATTCAGTTTAGATAGACATCATATATGTGAAATTATGTCATGCTATTCGTTTTAGTTAAACATACATGTCAATTATTTCATGCCCTCTTTTTTCCACACTATCTATTGCATCTGTCTCTCATACAATGTCTGTACATTCAACTATGTTTCCTGTTTATCAGCCATTTGAATTGGAGCGGGTGATGCCAGTATCTAGCGGACTAAAAACACGGTCTTCAAATAAAACGGTGCTACCTCTGGGTGGAGATAGCACCCCGGTTGTACATGCACAAGAACCAGCCCTACCACACATAACCCAAACTCTCGCAGATTGTACCCCTACTGCGATGGACAGAGAACCAGCTTCACCCAATCTAACCCCAACCCCAGCCGATAGTAACCCAGTTCATGTTGACACAACACCATCTCCACCACAGAGATCCCAAACAAGAGTAGTTAGTAAGGCAGCTCCAGTGCCCAAAGGGCCAGTACTATCACGGTGAACCCCAACTCCACCAGTTAGTACGCCTATTCCTATGGAGGAAGCACAACCAGCTAGTCATAGTATAGCATCTATCGCATTTGATGTTGTTAAATCATATGTGCGTATCTTCCCATCTTGGAAATATTATACTGAAGATGAAGGAAAATGCCAGTTGCAGGTGTTTGTCCAGGAGTTATGTGTAAGTAATGTTATTCATGGCAATTACTTTGCTTCGTCCGATACATCCTACCTCCATGATGGTTATAATACATCAATTTTTCTCATTTTTCTCTATAGAGAAGGACCGATTTGGAAACTCAGGATGAGGTAACATGTGCTAATACCTCTGCTATCTTCAAGAATGCTTGGTGGCAGTATCGGAATTACCTGAAGAAAACGTACTTCACCGGCAAAGAAACTCATCAAATTCCCTTACGTTCTCCTAAGACACATTTACTGGACAATGACTGGGAACGCCTTGTTCTGTACTGGTCCCGAACCAAGAATGTGGTTAGGTCTATGAGCTCATTTTCTATTTTTAAGTATTATATTCTTGCATCTTACTTTACTCTGTTCATGTAGAACAAGTGCCTAAACCTGAAGAACAACTGTTCTAATTTAAGATTCCATTGCTATCATAGTTCAAAAAAGCGCTAGGCGTTAATTGTGCGTTTTGCCACCGCCTTGCGCTTTACTGACCAAAGCGCATGCTTATGCGCAGTTATGCACAGATTATGCGTAGTTATGTGCAATGTGTTTTGCCAACGCCTGGAGCCTAGGCACGCTTAAGCGCTTGCTTAGGCACGCCTTTTTTAACTATGATTGCTTTACTCTTGTATCACTGTATTTACTCATACAAACTTATTTTTAAATTGAAGGATCCAATCGAAACTCCAATGGCACAACAGGTATGTTCACGCATGTTTCTTTAACAGGTTTGCTCTTATCAATAGCTCTGTTGATTTCAATTTCAATTGTGTATACAGTTGACTTTCATATCATGCACATTACTAGCATCACAACAGAGCCAATAGTGTTGTTATACATGTAGACCCGTGGTACCCATATGAAATCTTGTTGTGCAGTGTAGTTTCCCACGCTTTGTATTCTTTCACTGTTGCTTTGTCTTGAACTGATATGATTTGAACCGTGTCTCTATTTTGATTTGGTAAGACAATGCAGTGACCATAGGACATAGATATATGTTTGTTTGATGCTTTTATTATGTACTAGTACTTGGCAATAGAAGACTTGGTAGTTTAATCCTGTCCACCTTACTACTGAACTGGTTCACCAAAATGAGTTTCTGATACTAGTACATGCTAAACTTGTTATGTGTCTGCTTGTTTCTTCTTTTAGAATGCTGACAGAATATTGGGGAAGAGTGCCTTATTAAGCAATGGTAAAGGAAGTAATGCAGATAAGGTTCAGGATAGTGACACATCCTTGTTGGTCTCCAACAAAGCTGATAAAACAGCTAAGTAAGACTATCTTGAAGACAGCGAGACAACCCCAAAGTCCTGTCTTGGTTTAGTGTTCGAGTTACTGGCCACTACCGCTTGCACAAGCTATTCAAACTCACTGTCTGAATCAGTTCGGTTTCTTGAGTCTCAACTACAAGCTGAAAGACATCGATCAACTGTGCTGCGACAAGAAGCAGAAGGACTGCGGAAGTCCCTGGAGCATTTAGATGCATACTTTCTGGTGCAACAGAAAGCGTTGGAGGATTTTAGCGCCAAACAGGACAAAGCTAATCAGCTTGCTAAGCTTATTGCCAGCATGGTGGATACCCAGGATAACGTTTCTTGAGCTCTTCTAAAGTTGTTTCAGTTATGCTCTTGTTTTGCTGCCGCGTTTATTTCCACTGGTGGTCAATTTTGATGGCCAGTGTATGTAATGTGCTGCTTTGTTCCCTATATTTGCACTGGTGGCAAACTTTGATGCTCAATGGATGTAATAAGTGTAATAGGGGTAATAGGCTAGTGTTAATTGCTTGCTTATTTATTTCCTTATTGTCTTGTTTAGTTGTTTGCTTGTAGTCACTGCAGTTCTTTTCCTGTTTTTTTCTAGTGGCCACAATAGCCTATTTTTGGTAACTAGGCCAAAATAATCATGGCAACACACGGACTGTTGTAACCATGGGCCTCCTGCAGGTCGTATGATCCATGGGCCTTCGTCCGGCCGTAGGATCCATTGGCCTTCTATACGGGCAGTAGGATCCATCGGCCTTCTATACGGGCCTGAGGGTCCATGGGCCTTCTATGGGTCGTAGGGTCCATGGGCCTTCTACGGGTCGTACGATCCATGGGCCTTCTACGGGCCGTACTATCCATGGGCCTCATACGGGTCGTAGGATCCATGGGCCTTCTACGGGGCGTATCATCATTTCGCCAATCATGGGCCGTACTATTCGTGGACCATAACGGGCCGTTAATAGGCCGTATTTGATAACTCTATGAAAACAGCCCAATGGTTTTTTTTACATGAAAACGGCCCAACGTATTAACGGTCCGCAAACGGGCCGACTGTAACAATGGGCTGAATTTGGCCCACAAGCAGAAAATAACAGTAACGGGCCGTATGTAACCGAATGCTGCAAATGAGCCCAAGAATCAATGGGTCCTGAGAAGGCCGAAAGATAACTTGGGCTGGAAACGGCCCAATGGAATAACGGGCCGTTAATGGGTATAAAGTGATTCACTGTTCATTACGGGCCACTTTCACCACAGTCTGTTAATGGGCCAAGAGTTACAAAGGTCCTCATATGGGCCGAAAGAAGTCATGGGCCACACATGGGCCGGAAGTTAAAACAGGCTGAATCATATTGGATGGCCCAGTTGACGCTACTGGGCCTAATTCGGATAGGGTGTAACGGGCCCTGGGTTAGCGGGCTGTAAATGGGCTATATGCGAACAGGCCATTAACAGGCTTTCGTTGGGCCGGCCCGCCACCTTTTGACCAAGTCAAACGGGCCGGCCTTTTCACAGGAATGTGCCTCTGTTGGGCCGTGCCACGTGTCACCATATCATAGGCGCCTTCGGTCCAATGAGCGGATGACATCTGTCCCAACGGTGAGCCGACACGTGTTTCCTCCAGCCAATGATGATTTTACACGTGGAAAATCCCCATTGGTCGGGGCTGTTAACGGGTTATCGGATCCAAAGCCCGACCCGATAGCTTAACGGCGTTCCGTTACGGTGGATGCCACGTGTCGGTCACCCTTGACGAAAGCACTTCTGTGACGCGTGATTTATCATCATGGAAGTGGACACTTCCGTGATGATAATTTTGGTAATGTCATGGAACACTTCTACGACAACACAGGTATGACTATCTTGATTCTGTCATAAACTTGTCATGGATGTACATGCATGACAAAAAACGCGACCTACTGTGACAAACACGTATCATCACGAAAGTGTATTTTTTTGTAGTGATATGGAGAAGAAAGTCCTCAATCCATACCACGGTGTCTTGTGCCATCATATGATTCGATGTTTACGGGTTTAAACCCTTTTGGGAAATCGTGTCCCATTACTTCATCAGTGAAGCAAAGGGGGTGTGCGGCGCCTCTATATCGGGCCAGGTCATGACGCAGCTCGGATGGAGTCTGCGGTTTTCGGCCCGGACGTGGTTATATTTGTCACGTTCCACCGGGTGGCCATCGTCGCGCATCGGGGCACGCCCCCGTGATCCATAGATCGATCTTGTCTGACCTGCTCTGTTTTCCAAGTCATGCCGCAGGTCATGTGTATTCCCCGAGCTGTTGTATTTCTGTTTGTTCGGTGAGGTAGTGCGGGCTAGTGTTCGGCTCGAGGTGCCGCTTTGTCCCGGCCACGTGGTGGTCGGTCAGTCGCATTGTACCTTGGTAGGACGGGCTCCAGCGCCTCGTCATCGAACTTTGGTAGCAGTTTGCGCTTCGGGTAGCTTTTGGTTGGGCGCTCGAGGCCATATTCCTCGGCTGCCAGGACATCAGGCCATCTTTCATTGAGCAGATCTTGATCAACTTGAAGCTGCTGCTGCTTTTGTTTCAGGCTCCTTGCAGTGGCTATTAGCCGGCGCTTAAAGCGCTCCTGCTCGACGGGCTCCTCAGGCATGATAAAGTATTTGTCGCCGAGGCTCACCTCGTCCTCAGAGAGCGGAAGGTAATTACTGTCCTCCGCATCTTCATTCATGGCCTGTTCATCAGGGCTAGCTTGCCCATCTTCCCGTTCCTCCTGTTTGGAGGTTGGCTCTACGGGGTCTTCATTGTCTTTGGCATCGTCCAGAGTGTTATTTTCTCCTGTGACGGTGTTGTTGTTTTTGCTATGGCATGGCTTAGAGTGGTGCCGCTGACGTCAACGCTTTGGCTGTATCTCAAGAGGTTTATCCTCGACTGGATTTTCATCGTTGCCGTTGTTTTCTTTGGGTGTATCCACCATGTATATGTTGTACGAGGAGGTGGCTGTCCAACACCCTGTAGGTGGTGGTTCCCGCTCCTCTCCGGCATCGTCGTCCATACCGTCGATGTCTTCGGAGTTGTAATCAAGCATGTCGGTTAAGTCGTCGACAGTGGCTATAAAGTGGGTGGTGGGTGGGAAACGAAGTTCTTCGTCGTCCGCTTCCCATTTGAGCCGGACATAGTTTGGCCGCCCCGACAAGGAGAGGGATTTTAATGAGTTTAACACATCACCAAAAGGCGAGTGCTGGAAGATGTCCATGGAGCTGAACTCCAAGATCGGCGCCCAATCAGGTTTGATGGACGCGGATGCACGCGGTCCAGAACCCATGGCTGGAGACGAGTCCGAGGTTCCGGTAACACAAGCCCAACTCGATGTTAGGTCCGTGTGCGGCTCGAGCGCCGCTGGGTCTGCGACCTTCATGGCGGGGTTAAGCTTCCCATCTTCGGGCGACGCGGTCTGCTCCGGATCTAGGGCCAGAGCGGTCACAGGCGCTATCTCCTGAGCGCGGCCAGATGACAGATCTAGGTCATGTTCATCGTGGTGGCCGGGGACAGCCTTCATGGGCTCGAATCCGTCAAAGATCAAGTCTCCGCGGATATTGGCCACAAAATTCAGGCTTCCAAATCTGACCTGATGGCCAGGGGCGTAGCTATCGATCTACTCTAGATGGCCGAATGAGTTGGCCCACAGTGCGAAGCCGCCGAATACGAAGATCTCCCCCTGGACTGCGTTGTTGTAGATGATTGATGGAGCCATCAAGCCTTCTGGTGATGACGCGGGCGGGACTCTCAATGAAAGCACAAATGTCGGTGTCAAAACCGGCGGATCTCGGGTAGGGGTCTCGAACTGTGCGTCTAAGGCTAATGCTAACAGGAGGCGGGGGACACAATGTTTACCCAAGTTCGGGCCCTCTCTATGGAGGTAATACCCTACTTCCTGCTTGATTGATCTTGATGAATATGAGTATTACAAGAGTTGATCGTAATGGCTAAACCCTAAAAGTCTAGCCTATGAGGTTGTGATTGTTGTCCTACGGGCTAAACCCTCCGGTTTATATAGACACCGGATGGGGCTAGGGTTACACAAAGTCGGTTACAGAGAAAGGAATCTACATATCCGAATCACCAAGCTTGCCTTCCACGCAAAGCAGAGTCCCATCCGGACACGGGACGAAGTCTTCTATCTCGTATCTTCATAGTCCAACAGTCCGGCCAAAGTATGTAGTCCGGCTATCCGAGGACTCCTTAATCCAGGACTCCCTCACACGCGTAACTGTGTATTACACCAGATGGGAATTTGGTGACTATATCGATGGTTTGACTAGTAACCTTCATTCAATTCACTTGGTGAACTTGTCAACTAGGGCAAGGAGGTATCTATGGCCTCCCTTGGCCCATCATAGAGGTCCAAACATGTTGTCACATTCCAGATTTTGTCCAAATCTGGTGTTATTTTTTTACAATTTTCCCAAAATTAGTTGTGGTTGCCTCTTATTAGCTACAACTTAAATAGGAACTGTTTAATTTGATTGAAAATGTGGCTTAAATAGGATTTTTGGAATTATTTAGAACCCTAAATTTTCATTTAGGGTTTATGTGTAAAACCAAAAATGAGTCCACATAAATATTTGTGACCATTATTAAATATTTTGGTTTGGAATAATATTCATAAATCCCTAATATTTATTTGAAACCCTAAATCCATTGGCAATTAAATTCAACCCTAAAGGAATTTAGGGAATAAACTGATATACCAAAAATAAGGTGGCAAATTAAATATTTTATTGGGCATAATAAAATGTTAAATGAGCCCAAAATAAGGGTTTGAGCCTCTATAAAATTTAGCAAAAGATGTTTAGTGAATTTTAATTTTTTTGAATCAATTGGGAATATTATATAAGACTATATATTTTATTCGGAAGGAAATAAATACCCATAGGACCTAAACAGGGCCTAATCTTCTATTAATATTCTAGAGGAATTTAGAACAAGTTGGTTTTGAAACAAAATTGAAAGAAAAACTGAAAGAAAACGGAAAGGAAAGGAAAAGGAAAGCAGCAGCAGCCAAGCCCAACTAATTTACGCGTGCGCAGCCCACCTAAGCCGCCTAGAAACTATTGATGGGCAACGGACGTGTATTGAGACAATATTAGGAAATTCACATTCATCCAAAAAAATAAAAAAATTGTAAAGAACTGAAACTTAAAATTAATGGCATAAACATCATATGGCCGTATGTCTAGCACCACTGCTACCTTTGACTAAGCAAATACAATTCCTACAATGGGCTTGCGTGTTTTATAGGTCTGAGATGAGATAGAAACTACCTGCATAGAATAGAACAATAGCCACCAATTGATTAGCTGAAGGATCTTATTTCCATAAGTAACAAACAAGTCACCAACATGGGGTTTCTACACTTGAGCTCAAATGCACCCCCGGACTGAAAAAATAGTGAAAACTTCAAATTTTTCTGATTATTTTTTTAATGAACATTGTTGAATTTTCTACGTACGTGCACTTTTCCCGAATAAAAATCATTCCTATGCTTTGGACGAAATAAATTAATTTTTTGTTCCAAAAGAATATTTTAGAAAGCATTTGGAGTATTGATTTTGATATTTTTGCCTAGACTTGCACGAATGTGATTTCATCATGTAAATTTGCTCGTAGACAAAAAACTAAGGAATGTTTGTTGCCGAAAAATATTTTTGATTATTTACACTCCAATACTTGACAAACATCAATTGAGGAGTTACCCCATAGCGAACGATTCATTCGCTAGGGGATGGAGGATCGAGCGAGACCTCCTTGCTGCATCCCACATTCGTTGTAGCTGTGTTTCCAAGCGAACCCAAGCCGGCCCAGACGGGCCAGAAAAATTAACGAGGTGAGCAGAAAAAAGGCCACACCCATAACTTCTTTCTTACATAAAATATGCCATCAAATGAAAAGAAAATATTTTCGAACGCAGAAAAGGTAGAGAAATATAAATTTATAATTGACATCCTCTGATTCATAAAAAATGCCATGCTATACTTTATAAAACTCCCATCCTCTAATTTATAAATTTATCATAGTATATTTTTTCCATGGAAATAATAAAATTATTTCCATGTATACACCTACAACAAAAATTTGGCACGCTCTAACTAATTAAACTGACATGGCTAGTTAAAAATTTGACATGGTCTAAACAATGCAATTACCATGCTACCCAAAAAACTACCATGGTCTAATTAATAAACTTTGCATGGTCTAAATAATATAATTGCCATGCTACTATAATAGAATTGCACGTTAAAGTTTAAGAAATTCGTTATCTAAGCAACTTGGCGACTTTTGGGAATTTAATGGGCACATTGTCCAAGTTAAGTATTTGGTTATTTGAAAAAGATGAAATTTTTTAGGAATTTGTTTCACTAAAATTTTAAAAACACATGGCAAAAATTTGGAAATTTGTAATAAGCACCTGGAAAATGCCAGGGATTTATTTCTTTGTTTTTTCTCAAATTTAGGAATCGGCCATGGACACATGGCAGATTTAAGGATTTTGTTCTTAAAAAACTTGGAAATTTTTTGAATTGCAAATTTTCTATGGTTCTAGTTTTTTTTACCATGGTTCATAAAGTGAATTTACCATGGTCATGTTATTAGAAACATTTCCAAAAATTACCATGTGGACATTACGGAAAATGTGCAAAAATTGCCATGTGACAAGTTGAAAAACTCATAAATTTGCCATGTAGACATTGCGAAGAAAAATGTGAACTTGCCATGTTCAGAAAAACAAACATGATATGAATTTGTTATAATGTATAGAGGTAAATACACCAGTGGTGCTTGAACTTGACACGGATGTGCAATTTAGTGCCTGAACTTGTAAAATACATTGAACTGGTTCCATAACTTGGCATGGACGTGCATATACGGTTCAAATGACCTTTGTATACATCTGTCGCGCTGATGAGGCGCGCCAACATGGCATGGGACCCGCTGTCAGTGACTGTACAACGGAGACAAGGGTGTGTGGCCTGGGTTTTTCGCGGAGACTCCTCTAGAATTATTTTTCATACAATAAGGCCCTTACAGAGAAGCTGACAAATTTGCTGCTTCGTGATAATTCATAACCTTGCGCTATAATTAATTTCGTACTATAATTATAAAATACTAAAAGACTAGCGTTGTGGTGGTTAGAAATGGCGACCTACAAGTTAAGTGTATGCTGGGCTAGCCAATAGACCACTTCACATTTGCTGCTTCATGATGATTCACAACCTTTATAAACGAGGCGGAACAACATAAATAAAATGATTCTTTTTGCAAAGTATAAATAAAAGGAATTTAATGAACCAACAAAAATAGTACCAACTATGTGATTCGAACATCCGACCAAAGCGACCAGGCACGGATGCCGCTCCAACCAATGAGTTCTCTTGTATCGGAAGTACAAGTAATCTTTATGACTGCCTAACAAACATAATTTCAAAAGAATGCAAAAATCTTCATGTCATTTAAAAAAATCACATGTTATTTTAAAACATACTCATTCAATTGAAAATATTTATGAATGATAAACATATTTATACGATTCAAATATTATTCATATGAGGATCCACAATCTAAGGGCGCACTAGGCTTGTATTTTTTTTTAGAAAACACACAGTTTTTACATAAAGCATAAACACATTTATATACTACATGAATATTTTATTAAAAATGTGGACATTTTGAAATTATATGAGAATTTATTTACATATATGAACGTTTGTAAAACTAATTTAATATTTTATTAAAATGCAGACTTTTTTCAAATTATAAGATATAATCTTGATTCATAATTTTATTATGTGTATTTTTGTTAAATTATTGCATTGGTGTTTTATGAAATTATATGAAATTTTTAATGTAATTTGTTTTAAATATATGTCTATTGTTTGTAACACACGATTACAATTTACGTATTTTTTTATAAAATTTTGAAATAACAAAATAGACACGTCGAAAGCTGAGCCACACTATGGTCTAGTTTCGCAAGAGGGGCTTGTTATGTTATAAACCTAAATTTATCATTTTTACCATTCGATATCGTCAGTTGGAGTGGTATGTGTGTCAGCTATACAGCCCCTGGTTGCAGGTTCAAATCAACAGGGCTATATTGCTGGAATAAATTTTTAAATTTATGTTGTTCAGCTTTATTATATATATAGTGTATGAATCCTTTTATGACGCTAAATTTGAGCCGGCCTACTGGCTAGCCACACTCACCTGCGCGCGTCAGGTTGCTGTTTTGAACCCCATACCCGTTTTAAATTATTAATATATTTTTACTAGAGGGTTCTCCGGAAAAAAACTAGGCAACACACCCTGCCTCTGATAGCGAGTCCCATGACGGCACGACTCGTCGGCATCGCGAACGTATACAAACGAGATTTGAACTGTATATGTACGTCTATGCCAAGTTACGGAGCCAGTTCAATATATTTTGCAAGTTCAGGCACTAAAGTGCACATTCATGGCAAGTTCAAGCACTAGTGGTGTATTTACCTTTAATGTATATAATAAATTTGCCATAGACACATTAAAAATTTGGAATGGTACATGAAAAAATGGCCACGTAGTTTGGTGTCTACAAAAAGAACATTGAACTCTATGTTCATTCGACTGAGTTGCACATCGCAGTAATAAAGTGGTCATGCAACTCTGGGTATTGACAGTACAGGCCAAGCCAACCATTTTTCACAACCTGAGCCAACTTATTTAGCATTTATTCATCTAGTCCAAGAAGTTAGCAAAAAATATTGGTGAATTTGTGCACTGAAACATCAATCAGTTTAGCGAGACTGAATATGAAGCTAGAAAGTACTGGTATTCGTTCTGTTAATGGGTGATGAACAAAGAAAAGACAGATACATGGAAGCGAGGAGAGAGTTGGGCCTCACATGGTGGGAGCGGACGACGATGTTGGATCCATGGACTTGGAGCCGCCGCGCCGCCTCGTCGAAGGTGAGCCCCACCTCCTCCGCCATCCTCTCCTAACATCGTGGTCAGCGGCACTTCCGGACATCAACGGAGACAAAGACGTGCACCGTCATGGCCAGTTCCTCGGTGTCGGCGGTGACCCGGGGATGGCGATGCCGTGGTGGCTGTGCGTGCGGGAGAATACGCCGAGGAGGTCGCGAGGCCTCGGCGGTGGACACCACCACCGCGCCCCGCCGACCACCGCTTTGCATCCCCACCGACCACAAACGCGCATTCCCTGCCGACGACGACAAACAAGCATCCCGACCACTACTATCTCTCCGAGCACAACCCGCCTCCACCCGCACCACACACGTGGAGAAAATGACGGGAATCGCCGAGATCTGCCGATGTAGCCACAACACTTCGCTAGGATCGTCGGGAAAGAGTTGTCGACGAGGAGAATAGCCGGGGAAGGGAGAATGAGCGTGTGGGGGCGAGAGTTAGGGGGTGAGGTAAGAGGAAGCCGAGTTTGTTTGCTAGATTCGGCGCGTGCGCGAACGAGTCCAAGACGCTAATATTTTCAAGGTGATCGTACGATCAAGGGGTCATTCATTGGTGGCTGTGAAAAATATGACGTCATGGAGCTCGGGACTAGAATAATATTTTCAAGGAGTGCTTCTCTTCCTTCACTTTACTATCCCTTATCCCTCGTACAAGAATATATCCTTGGTTCCAAAATAAATGTCTCAACTTTATACTAATTCTACTATAAAGTTGTACCCCCTCAAGAAAAATACTCTCTTCATTTCAAAATATAATGAGCTCGCGTTTTCCAAGGTCCAACTTTGACTATAAATTTAACAAGACCAACTACAACGGTTGAAAAGATTATATAATTAAAAGTTTCTTCTGAATACGAATTCACTGACATAATTTTTGCTCCCGCCGCAGTCGTTCTCGTTGGTTAAATTTATAGTCAAAGTTGAAGCATGGGAATATAGAGAAAACGCTATATTCTGAAACGGAGGCTGTACCCTGGAAAAAGTATAAAATTATGTTAAACTTGAGATACTTATTTTGGAGGGACAACGGAAAACACTCCGATCAGCATATTGCTGTGTGAAAACCACAAAGGCCTCGGTGGAAGAAAAATCCTAGGACACTGTACATTTTTATTTCGTACGTATAATATTCGTATGAGATTTTGGTACTACCAGAATTCTAAGTCCGCTACAAATAAGAAACTAAATGCCAATAGGTATGCGGGCGCATCTGGTGTAGTGGTATCATAGTACCCTCCCACGGTACTGACCAGGGTTCGATTCCCTGGATCCGCATGTACATTTTTGCCGCAACTTTTGTTTTAGCTACAGTTTTTTCTTTGAGAAACCTTTTTTTCAGAAACTGTTTTTGCTACAGCTGGTTAGTCCTCAATGACATTCGGCCCAGTTGCGTTGCTTAGCACAAGGTATAGATTGGCTGAATAGGCACAGTAGTAGTTTGTATTTGGGCATTTCCTAAAGGCGGGTGATAGGCGTCGGTCGACCGGCCCAAATTGGGCCGGTCAGCCTGCAGCCATCCGATTTGGATGATGCTAACCGTCAGATGCACTCTGTCTTCCTTAGAACGCACTCGCACGAAAGATTCCCCGCATCTCGCTGCTCCTTTCGTCTCGCCGGCCGCACAAGGTCTCCAGTCGCCGCCCTCACCTGCCGTCTCCCTCGCGGATGGTTGCCCTCGCTGGCCGGCCTCATCGTCAGATGCAACATGGTACGACAGCATCGCTCGCAGCCAAAAACGGGAGGTAGCGAAAACATATGCTGGTTCGAGCAAATGAAACACACTGTGGAAGCAAAAAACTGGAACATCGGTTCTAGCAAAAAGCACAACATGTGAGAGCAAAAGAGATGAGATGCCAGTTCCAGCAAAAACACAACACGGTGGAAGCAAAATGAGACGCCGGTTCCAGCAAAACCAAGACAGTGGTAGAAAAAATTGGGGTAGTTCCAGCAAAATCCGAAGACGGTAGTAGCAAAAATTGAGGTTGTTTGCACCAAAAACAGAAGTTGGCTCCAGCGTGTGCCCGTCGCGGATGCAGCACCTCCGTCGGCCATGGTCACCACCGTCGGGTCATGGTCACCACCGCCATGGGATGGCCCCCGCTGGTTCCAGCTTCGCCATGGATGGTTGCAACTAATCGTAGCGAGGTTGCAACATCCCATGGCGCCGCCGTGGCTCAGATGCAAACGGCCGCAGCTCCGCTCACCACCGGCTTGCAGCTCCCGCATCGCTAGCGCAGTAGAAGCAAAAAAACACTGGTTCCAACACCGCCATGTGCCGGTTCCAGCTCCACTTCACCGGAGTATTGTCGAAAAAGCACGAGCGAGCGATGGTTCCAGCACCAGAGGTTGCCGGTTCCAGCATCTCTACGTGCGGTTCCAGCAATCGCGAGGGCTGGATGCAACAACGCTTGCCACAAGCATTTAGATCCGGACACATAGGGGAGGGAGAGGACTCGCAGAAGCCGGGCAGCCGCCGTAGGAGAGATCAGCGACGGGACTGCAAGAACGACATGGGAGGAAAGAGAGCTGGGCATGCGGGGTAGCGCGAGGAAGAAAGGTTGTAGGCCACACGATTTCTCTAGAGAAGATAGAGGAGAGAGAGAGAGGATGACGAGTGGTTGGAAGAGGAGATAGGAGACGCAAAGCGGTGGGGTGGGCCCATGCACAAATCGTGGCAACAAACAGGGTCGGTAGATCACGCCTCGATCGGACGAGGCAAGCGCGACCGGCGTGTCGTTCGGCCGGTCGGCCGGAAGCCAACGCTTCCCTTTCCTAAATGACGCCCGCAACGCCCGTATTTTTTTTAAACGGAGGTAAAAGATTTGCCTCATCGATTAATTAAGCAGAAAAGAATTGCCCAGTTAATTAATGGAAAACTAGGCGAAAACCGATACAGACCAACCACACGTGGACTACTCACAGAGTGACCACCATACCCAACACCTAACGTCCACCAACCCCGTGCACTGCTACATCACGAAGACACCCCAACGAGAGTAACTGGCCGAAGACCACGAGCATCACCAAATCTACGAAGACAAGCCAGACCATAAGGACAACCCAAGAGACTGGTAACCATCCATCAAGCAACTGCGGACGCCTTTCCTGTGGCGTCACTCTTCTTTCCTTTGCTCCTGAGAGCCTCCTCCACAATCGCCTTGCCAGATCCAGGGCTCACCCTCTCCAAACGTTTGAGCAAGCTGTGAAGCTCTATCTCGAAGAGAATCTCATTGAACTTCTCACGCACAGAAACCTGCCCAACGGTCACATGCGAGTGGGTGACTGCAACATCGGAACCTCCACGCCCCACAGAGGCGAGCAGCTGGTTGGGCTCCAAAGGATCAGACGCCAACGCACCAACCGCCTCAACATCATCAGTCACAGGTATCACTGGCATGATGGACTCAGGCGTCTCCAATTGCACACATGGTAGAGCCTTAGAGTTAGGTGCCAACACACCTATCTCATCAACCTCGCCACTCAAAGACGCCACATGCACAATGGCCATAGATAAGGCATTGACAGAACCAACCAAGTCTCCACAGCCCAGAATGGCGGGCGGCTGACAGGACTCTGACGGTGGTAGTGAAGGTGTCATGGCCACCACCAAGGACTCCAATGAGCTCAACTCCATCGGTAACACCATGGATGATTCCCCACAAAGCTCCTGCAACTCAGGCATAATCTGCAGAACTGGAGCTACGACCTCGGTGATAACCGCACTCCCACGAACAAGCGGCGTCACATGCAGAGCATGAGGAGAAAAATCTCCGAAGCAACTTTCAGCATCCTCATCAATGGAACCAACCTGGAGCTCAGGCAGCAAAGGCACAACCCGACGCAACCTCAAACTTGGCTAGAGCGTCGCGAAGCTTAGTGCGGAGAGCTCAACCTCCTGAAGGAGCTCCGTGCGCAGCAGGGCAAGCTGCGACTCCAAAGCAGAGACCAAAGAGGTGCAGACATTTGTGACGCCCCCGATTCAATCGTACACTAATCATGCACGCAAATGTGTACGATCAAGATCAGGGACTCACGGGAAGATATCACAACACAACTCTACAAATAAAATAAGTCATACAAGCATCATAATACAAGCCAGGGGCCTCGAGGGCTCGAATACAAGTGCTCGATCATAGACGAGTCAGCGGAAGCAACAATATCTGAGTACAGACATAAGTTAAACAAGTTTGCCTTAAGAAGGCTAGCACAAACTAGGATACAGATCGAAAGAGGTGCAGGCCTCCTGCCTGGGATCCTCCTAACTACTCCTGGTCGTCGTCAGCGGGCTGCACGTAGTAGTAGGCACCTCCAGTGTAGTAGGAATCATCGTCGACGGTGGCGTCTGGCTCCAGGTGTCAGGACCCCGACTCGATGTCACATCGATCTAGCCGGTAACACCTCATATCACTTTGCGGCCTCACGCACGGTATCCCCACGGGTGTCGCCTTACCTTTGCCCGGGACCGTTTGCGCCTTTTGGCTCACGTATATGATAGTGTCGCTAGCATCCATATGATAAGGAGCCCGGGCTGACATGACTAGTCGTAAACCCAAAGTGGCACAGACTTACAGGGACAGGCATCCATGACCCAGCTTCGAACGTGTCGGTCATCAGCAAGTGGGTCCGGGCTGTAGCACTAGGCTAGCAGGACTCCGGTAAACCGAGCTGTAGCGGGCTAACAGGACTCCGATACTCAATGCGTGACATTTCCCCGAAGGGACAGACACAGGAACGAAGAAGGACACATGCCGGCCAGCCTAAGTGTTCCAGAGCAGTAGCAAGCTACCATGGCTCAGCGGTAACACTAGGAGACATTTCCCGGTAAGAGAGGCTACTAAAGATAAACAACTAGGTAGTCAGATCCCACACATACCAAGCATTTCAATCATACACACAATATGCTCGATATGTGCAAATACAACGAAGCATCACAACATGACTCTATGACACAAGTACTTTATTTAAGGCTCAGGGAGCCATACATAACATACACAAAGGTACGGGTCTCACGACCCAACATTCAAGTCATACAGTCATACAAACCAACAGCGGAAGTAACTTGTCTGAGTACAGACAACTAGTAAAATAAAAGAGGCTTGGAAAGCCTAGCTATACTACATGGTCCTTCACAAGCTCAGGGTCACCACCTGGGCCTTTAGCCTACTCGTTGATGTCAACGTCTACGTAGAACCCATCAGAAGGGGTTGCAGCGTCTTCTGTAAAAATGTAAATTATAGCAACATGAGTACAAAGGTACTCAGCAAGACTTACATCAGATCCTACATACATGCATATTATCAAGAAGGGTTGGTGGAGTTATTGCAGCAAGCCAGCTTTGACTCTTGGCTAGACTATCCTACGATACTCCAACTTGAAATGGTTTTGCGCACACGAGTCCACTACTCACCACTTCAATACACTACCGAGGATCCACCTCCGTCTCCCTACGGAAGAGCCATCCTCGGCACTCACACTTATCTTGAGGCTTTTAGCAGTTTCCATTTACTTGTCTATGAACTGTATAGGCAACCAAGTAGTCCTTTACCGCGGACGCGGCTATTCGAATAGATCATGTTAACCCTGCAGGGTTGTACTTCATACACGCTCTCACCACTTACCGTCGTTTACACGACATGTACTCGGCAACCTTCAAGCGGAAGCCCAACGTGGGTGTCGGCCACGACCTACCTAATCACCTAAGCCTCCAGTCCAGGTTTATCGCCTATTCAGGTTCCATCTGCAGGGAGTCCAGCCGAGGTTTCCCATACGGCCCCGAACGATGTGAACAGGGTTCCCGAGATACCTAACGGGTATTCGGTACACCCGGCCACGTACCTACCGCATCACAGCCCACCCCTACGGTCAGCGCTGTCCACGGCCTCCAGTAGGCTACAAACACCAGAAACTACTTGCAACTCCTGGACGGAGAACTAGGGTGAATAAGAAGCCGAGAGGGTCCATTGGTTTCGGGCCCAATGCATGGTAGTAGCTGTATCTTAAATCACACATACAGATCTCAGTGCTTAAGGTCGGCTTCAATGAAACAACCCACCATGTACTCCTACATGGCCTCTCATCGATACCTTTACCAAATCGTGTTCACCACACCACTCTCATTACCGACATAATCATTTCACTCTAGCCCATCACCCAGATGAACCAGACCTGACCCGACTCTAAGCATAGCAGGCATAGCAAGGTAGGAACAACACATACATATGGCTCAATCAACTCCTACACATGCTAGTGGGTTTCATCTAGTTACTGTGGCAATGACAGGTCATGCAGAGGAAATGGGTTCAACTACCGTAGCACACAGCAGTTTGAAACGCGTTGTCTTAATGCAGTAAAAGAGAGCAGGAGCGAGAACATGGGATTGTATCGATATGATCAAATGGTTGGTTGCTTGCCTAATGGGTCGATGCACTGATACGGTTCTTCGTTAGGGTAATCACGGTACTCCTCGGAGGCAGAACCTGTCGCAAAGGACACCGATACACAACCATCACCAAACAATGTGCAACAATATGATGCATGCATGAAACATGGCAATATGAGTGTGTTGGGCTAATGCAACTAAGACCAGAAGGGTTTGAACCAATTTGAATCAAAGATTCAAATTTCAAACTCAAACATGGCCTTTTAAAGTGCTTTTCCTTGTTCTGCATTAAACATCAAGTTAACTTGTTTAGTCATGCATGAAAATAGTACAGATGGATAGATTGGATTTTTCTGATCATTTTTCATATATAATTTGTCTGATTTGGAGTTACAGAATAAAAGTTATGAATTTTTGAAGTTTAAATAATATTCTGGAATTTCCTGATTTAATTAAATCCAGAAATATATATATTGCGCCAGCATGACGTCAGCATGACGTCAGCGGTCAATTGCGGCTGGCTGGGGTCAAACCTGACGTGTGGGGTCCACACGTTAGTGACAGGGGGGTTTAACAGGGTTAATTTAATCTGAATTAAGGGTTAGTGGCGCTGGGGCCCACTGGTCAGTGTCAGGGGGGTTAACTAACAGTGATTAGCGCTAATCTAACCACCTGGCCGACGGGGCCCACGCGTCAGTGACTCTGGGGGGGTCAAACCCCAGGTCAAACAGGTCAAACCCGCCGGCGGTTAGTCGCCGGCGAGGTCCGCGGCGTACAAGTGCCTCGGGTTTCCTCTGTGGTGCTCCAAACGGCGTGCGGCTAGGTGCGTTGGAAAGCCAGCTCGATGGCGCGTCGGGCGGTGGCCGTGGCTGGGCCTGGGGTGGCCGGAGTCGACGGCGGCGAGCTCGGCTGCGGCCGCCGGGGTTCGGTCGTGCACGGGAACGTGGTTGGAGCTCGAAGGCGAGCGAAGCAAGGCGCTAGGGATGCTCTACGGGGCCTTACGGACTCGTTGGACTCGCCGGGGTGACCAAATGGTCACCGGAGCTGCGTCGACGGCGAGCTCGGCGACGGCGGAGGTTCGGCCGTGGTGAGAAACGGGGTTACGGCGCGGGAACGAGGGGGAAAAGAGGGGGAAACGGTGGCGGAGCTCACTGCGGTTGCAGTGGGCGTCGAAGCGGGCTCGGGGACGCACCGGAGACGGCGAATCGACGGCGATGGTGGTCGGAGCCCGAGGAGGAAGACGATGGCGACGACGGCTCCACAGGGTGTCCGGCGTCTTGTGGCTTGACGAGGAGGTAGAGGGGGTCGCGGCGGAGCTGGGGAGCGTGTCGGGGAGGCGAGGGGAGGCCGGTGGCGGCTGCTATGGCGAACGGCGGCGAGGGGTGCGTTCGGACACGGGAGAGAGAGAGCGAGGGAGAGGAGAGGAAGAACCGGGGGAGAGTGAGAGAGTACGGGGGAGGGCGTGGCGTCGTTCCAGGCCATCCAGACGAGGAGGGGAGGGGCAGGCAGGCAGGCGAGCTGGTGGCGTGGCGCGGTGGCGCGCGCGCGCGCCGGGCACACTCCCCTCCCTCTGTCGAGGACGAAGACGACAGAGGAGGGAGGCGGGCTAGGCCGCCTGCTGGCTGGGCCGGCCAGCTGCTGCTGGGCTGCACAGGGAGGAGCCCCAGGTAAGCTTCTCCTTTTATTTATTTCTGTTTTCTAATTTCTGACATTTGTTTTGATTTAAATAAAATGTTAAATCATTTTATTATCTTATGCCAATTTTTGCAGGAGCTAGATATATTATTCCAGAGCTCCCCAACAGGTGGCATAATTTTTGGACATATATTAATATATATAACTAATATATTTCCAATGCAAATATTTATGCATTAATTCCAAATGCCCAAAATAAATACCTATGAGCTCTTAAAAATATTGGTTTGATTTTTTTATCTCTGTCCAATATTTTCAGAGAGCAACATGAGCATTTTCTTGGACCCTTTTGGAGAAATTTTTATTTGGGTCATTTTCAAAAATGATTCTGAGGGTTTCACAAATCCCCATTTCAAGTTTCTGATGAAAGAGTAAACATGATGCAACACTCTAATGCATGACTAGCTAGGGTGTGAGAACTCACCCCCACTCAAAAGAATCTCGTCCCGAGATTTGGGTTCCTCCAGGAAGAAGGCGGGATACTCGAGTCGAAGACGATCCTCCCTTTCCCAAGTTGCTTCATCCTCAGAATGGTGCGACCATTGTACTTTGAGAAACTTGATATTATGACGTCGGGTGGTACGTTCGGCCTGATCGAGGATACGAACGGGGTACTCTCGATATGTAAGATTATCTTGGAGATCAAGCGTTTCGTGGTCCACTCCACGGATAGGATCCGAGAAGCAACGCCTGAGTTGAGAAACGTGGAAGACATCGTGGACTCTGGAGAGGTGCGGAGGTAGTTCCAACTGGTAGGCAACTTCTCCTCGTTTGGCGAGAATGCGAAAAGGTCCAATGTAACGAGGAGCCAATTTGCCCTTAATACCGAAACGATGGGTTCCCTTCAGAGGGGTGACCCGAAGATAAGCCTTCTCGTCAACCTCGAAAGTCATAGCCTTATGTTTTCGGTCATATTGACTCTTTTGACGAGATTGGGCTGTTTTCAACTTTTCACGAACGATACGAACTTGTTCTTCTGCTTCCTGAATCATATCCGGGCCAAAGAATTGTCTTTCCCCGGTCTCTGACCAGTTAAGGGGTGTTCGACACCGTCGTCCATAGAGAACTTCAAAAGGGGCTTTACCCAAGCTAGATTGATAGCTGTTGTTGTAAGCGAATTCGGCAAATGGAAGGCACTTCTCCCAGTCCATTCCGAATGAGATAACAGAGGCTCGAAGCATGTCTTCTAGAATCTGGTTGACGCGTTCCACTTGACCACTCGACTGAGGGTGGAAGGCGGTGCTAAAGGAGAGACGGGTTCCCATAGCATTTTGGAAGCTTTCCCAAAATCGAGAGGTGAAAAGACTTCCTCGATCCGAGTTAATTTCCAAAGGAACACCATGGAGGGACACTATTCGGGAGATGTATAAGTCGGCCAGCTGACTAGCGGTTATACTCTCACGAACAGGTAAGAAATGGGCTACTTTGGAAAGACGATCGACAACGACGAAAATAGCATTATTCCCTCTCTTGGTCCTGGGAAAACCGGTAATGAAATCCATACCAATTTTATCCCATTTCCATTCAGGAATAGCTAAGGGTTGAAGGGTGCCAGCAGGCCGTTGATGCTCTGCTTTTACACGGCGACAGATGTCGCAATTAGCAATATACTGAGCAATTTCTCTCTTCATCCTAGTCCACCAGAACCTCTGGCGTAGGTCCTGATACATCTTAGTACTACCGGGATGAATGGAGAGAGGAGATTCATGAGCTTCCTTAAGGATCAATCGCCTCAGATTTCGCAATTTGGGAACCACTAATCGATTCCCGAAGTATACGATCCCTTGATCATTAATGGAGAAGCAATTCACAATTCCTTTCTGAATGTTTCTCTTGATGCGGGAGATTCCCGGATCTACCTTCTGTGCTTTGATAATCTGATCCGTAAGGGTAGGTTTTGCCACCAAGGTGGAAAGAAAACCTTGAGGAACAATGTGAAGGTTAAGCTTCCGAAATTCCTCATGGAGAAGCGGTTGACTTTGTTGTAACATCAGGTTGTTACAATAAGATTTACGACTTAGCGCATCAGCCATGACGTTGGCTTTCCCTGGGGTGTAGGTTATTCCTAAGTCGAAGTCTGTGATCAACTCAACCCAACGTCTTTGCCTGAGATTCAAATCCGGTTGGGTGAAAATGTACTTCAGACTTTGGTGATCAGTGAATATTTCGCAACGGTTACCGAGGAGGTAATGTCGCCAGGTCTTAAGTGCATAGACTACGGCTGCAAGCTCTAGGTCATGAGTAGGATAATTCTCCTCATGTGGGTGCAATTGCCGTGAAGCGTAAGCAATTACGTGTCGATCTTGCATGAGAATGCAACCTAGTCCTTGTCGCGAGGCGTCGCAGTAGATAACAAAGTCCTTGGAGAAGTCTGGCGGTACCAGTACGGGAGCAGAGGTCAGGCGTCTTTTCAGTTCCTGAAAGCTGTGCTCACATTGTGGAGTCCATTCGAACTTCTTATCTTTCTTGAGGAGTTCGGTTAGAGGTTTAGCAACTTTGGAGAAGTTTTCGACAAAGCGACGGCAATAGCTCGCTAAGCCCAGAAAACTCCGAACTTGCTTGACCGATTCGGGTGGAGTCCAATTAAGGACGGCTTGAACTCGCTCAGGGTTAACAGCAATACCTTTACCAGATATTACATGACCCAGATAGGTCACTTCTGACAACCAAAATTCACATTTGGAAAACTTGGCATAAAGGCGGTGCTCTCGAAGTTTCTTCAACACTAGCCTTAGATGTTCGGCATGTTCTTCCTCGTTCTTGGAGTAGATGAGTATATCATCGAGATAAACTACGACGAATTTATCCAAATACTCCATGAAGATTGAGTTCATTAACCGAGAGAAGGTGGCTGGAGCGTTGGTTAAGCCGAAGGACATGACGGTGTACTCGTATTGGCCATAACGAGTAACAAAGGCCGTTTTAGGAATGTCCCCGTTTCTGATTTTGATTTGATGGTAGCCCAACCTCAAATCCATCTTGGAGAAGACTGAGGATCCAGCGAGCTGATCATACAGGTCGTTGATCCTGGGGAGCGGATATTTGTTCTTGATTGTGACCAAATTGACAGGTCGGTAATCTACAACCATCCGGTCCGTACCATCCTTCTTCTTGACGAATAGGACGGGGCAAGCCCACGGAGATGAACTAGGGCGGATGAAACCCTTTTTCAAGGACTCATCGAGTTGTTTCTTAAGCTCGGCTAGTTCTAGTGGTGCCATCTTATAAGGTCTTCTAGCAATCGGAACGGTTCCTGGGATGAGGTCTATTACGAACTCAACATCCCTGTCAGGTGGAACACCTGGCAATTCCTCTGGGAAGACATCCGGGAAGTCACGGACTACCGGAATGTCCTCAAGGTCTGGCAAAGGGCTGGCGTTAAGAGAATATAACTGTCGCTTGGCTAATCAGGTCAAGACATTGACTATCTTCCCCGAAGGATGAGTGAGTTGAACAGTCCTAGAGAAGCAATCAATTTTGGCATGATGAGCTGACATCCAGTCCATACCCAAAATGATATTAATATCTGAAGATTTGAGAGCTATCAAAGATGCAAGAAAAACAAGTCTGTCGACTTGGATTTCATTTCCATAACTTACCCTAGAGGTCTGCCATCTAGACCCGGGAGTAGAAATTTCCATAGTGGATGGCATGTCACAGAATGCAGTGTTATGCAAACGAGCATAGTTCTCGGATATAAATGAATGAGAGGCTCCTGTATCGAAAAGAACAGATGCCGGGTGGCAATTAACAAGGAGCATACCGAGAACGACGTTGGGATCCTCTTGAGCTTCTTCGGCAGAGATACAGTTGACATGGCCACGTGAGGCGGTGGCCGGCTTGGCGTGGAACACTTTCCCTGTCGGCTTGCCACGGCCAACAGCTTTAGCAGATTGGTTGGGGTTGGTCTGGGGACACTCACGCATATAGTGGCCAGATTCCCCACACTTGAAACAAGTCACAGAACTGGTACGTGGAGGAGCATTGTTGGTTGGACCCCCATAGGGCTTGGCTGGTGCAAACTGTTGAACAGGGCGAGGCGCCTGGAAAGATGGCCTCGGTGTGAACCTGGGTGGCAGGGCGGTGTTGGGCACCCACACGCGGCGCTTCTGAGGACCAGCACCGGATGAGGAACCCATGTCACGGCCATGCTTGCGTGTTGCGTCATAGTCAGTCTGACCAGTTTCAGCACTGATGGCTTTGTTGACAAGTTTCTGAAAAGATGTGCACTCATGCAGACGGAGGTCATGGCGAAGCTCAGGACTAAGTCCCTTACGGAACCTTGCTTGCTTCTTGGCATCAGTAGACACTTCCTCAGTTGCATATCGTGCGAGATTACCAAACTCCCTGCTATAAGCATCCACAGAAAGTCAGCCCTGAGTGAAACTGCAAAATTCCTCACGTTTACGGTCCATGAGACCCTCCGGAATGTGATGTTCACGGAAAGCCTCGCTGAATTCAGCCCAAGTAGTGACATGGCCCGCTGGGCGCATAGCTCCATAATTCTCCCACCATAGACTGGCGGGGCCTTCAAGATGATATGCAGCAAAGGTGACCTTGTCAACCTCCGCTACCAGCGCGGAACGCAGTTTGTGAGAGATACTGCGAAGCCAGTCATCAGCGTCGAGAGGCTCGACGGAGTGGTGGAACGTGGGTGGATGTAATTTGATAAAATCACTGAGTGACACCACGTTAGTCCTCTGATGGTGTGCTGTGTTCTGTTCAATACGCTCCAACAAACGGTTGGTCTCCCGCTTGTTTCTCTCAGCTTCCATCATAACCTCGGCTAGGGAAGGAGGATGAGGCAGATTTGCATCCCTGACTTCACTGCCTTCGGCCTGCTCTTGAGGAGCAGGGTTAGTGCGCGTGTTGACCATCCTAGGTAAACAAGACAATGATTTAGTCAGGATGATAAAATTCCGACATAGGATATAAAATGTAAGGAATAACTCGAAATGCAAGATGATCATCCGTATGACATGGTAAATACAGAAACTGCTTCTTTATTCCATCGTCATACACACCATACAGGGTTTAGTACAAGACCAAACAAAGTACTATTACGGTGAAAAGAGGATTACATCTCATCGGAGGCATTCCAAGCTCCTGTACATTATTTTTCTACTCCTCCGGAAAGAGTACAAACTAGGTCATATCCCACGAGTCACGCGGGACGATAGATGACACAGCTAGTGCGAACTAGTGATACTACCACTAACTCAGACCGATCCGTAGTAGTCCTCGTAGAAGTCACCTCCATAGCCTGGAAGCTCAACATGATCATCCGGAAACAGACGATCTCGCGGAGCTTGTGGACCATAGGGGCTAGGATGAGGTCTTGGACCAACAGACGGTGGCCTGCGGGGACCGCGAGGTGGGGTGATGCCTCCTACATCACGCCAACCCATCACGTCTGGCAGAGCAGATCTCACAGGATAGAGATCGCGCATATCTGAATATCCAGCTTGCACCGCCGGTGCGAACCGAGTCAATGTGGCCCAGTGGTCAGCACGGGTATTGAAGAGCTCTAACCTCAAGGCCCGATTTTCACGGTCCTTATCCTCGAGCATCTCAGCAGTGGTGCGAGTCCGTGAATCCTCCTGGGTGGGGTCAGCATAGATAGCCTGGAGATACCCTTGTGCTCCCGGAAGTGATCCTGGCATATACCGGAAATCAGAGTCCCGAAATAGACCAGACCTGACTCGCATGATGGTCATCATAGAGTAGGCGGCGTCCTGCACAGCCATCTCAATAGTAACCCCGAGTCCATAGGAGCAGTGAAGGGGCTCGGTGGATCCAGGATAAGATGGAAATATCCTGACAGTGCAGAGATACTGGCTTTGATTGAAGTCCCGAAATTGCTCTTCGACCGTGTACTCAGGATACCAGCGGTATCCAGCCTCAGTCATTACCCTGACCAACTTGGCAGTATGGCCGGGTACATCTAGGCATCGAGTCAGGCGAACCACTTGATTGAGGTCGCGAGTGGCCATCTGAAAGCACAATCATAATGCAAAGGCATTAGAATTTCTAGCAAAATTTCGGCAGCATAACAGCTGTAAATGCTCAAGAAGGATTTTGAGACATTTGACAAAGGATTTCGTACACACTCAACATCATCATATCAAGTTCTGAATCCATCCTAGCAACATAATGTGGTAATAGGATTGAACTAGGCTTGTATCCATCAAACCTATAAGGTACTACTGATTAGTAACACGTGATCCTGATAGAGAGAACAGATCCTAATTCCTTAACCCCCGGTGGAAGAATGGACTGACTCAGATCAGAATGTCATAAGATAAAGGAGTAAAAAGAGCCTTACGTTCCAACCCACAAACAATTCCCCTACATATAACTAAAGAATTTCTAGACTCAACATCGACCAGTTTGGCTTGGAGAACCTACAGGCAGTCCGGCTCTGATGCCAACGCTGTCAGGACCCCGACTCGATGTCACATCGATCTAGCCGGTAACACCTCATATCACTTTGCGGCCTCACGCACGGTATCCCCACGGGTGTCGCCTTACCTTTGCCCGGGACCGTTTGCGCCTTTTGGCTCACGTATATGATAGTGTCGCTAGCATCCATATGATAAGGAGCCCGGGCTGACATGACTAGTCGTAAACCCAAAGTGGCACAGACTTACAGGGACAGGCATCCATGACCCAGCTTCGAACGTGTCGGTCATCAGCAAGTGGGTCCGGGCTGTAGCACTGGGCTAGCAGGACTCCGGTAAACCGGGCTGTAGCGGGCTAACAGGACTCCGGTACTCAATGCGTGACATTTCCCCGAAGGGACAGACACAGGAACGAAGAAGGACACATGCCGGCCAGCCTAAGTGTTCCAGAGCAGTAGCAAGCTACCATGGCTCAGCGGTAACACTAGGAGACATTTCCCGGTAAGAGAGGCTACTAAAGATAAACAACTAGGTAGTCAGATCCCACACATACCAAGCATTTCAATCATACACACAATATGCTCGATATGTGCAAATACAACGAAGCATCACAACATGACTCTACGACACAAGTACTTTATTTAAGGCTCAGGGAGCCATACATAACATACACAAAGGTACGGGTCTCACGACCCAACATTCAAGTCATACAGTCATACAAACCAGCAGCGGAAGTAACTTGTCTGAGTACAGACAACTAGTAAAATAAAAGAGGCTTGGAAAGCCTAGCTATACTACATGGTCCTTCACAAGCTCAGGGTCACCACCTGGGCCTTTAGCCTACTCGTTGATGTCAACGTCTACATAGAACCCATCAGAAGGGGTTGCAGCGTCTTCTGTAAAATGTAAATTATAGCAACATGAGTACAAAGGTACTCAGCAAGACTTACATCAGATCCTACATACATGCATATTATCAAGAAGGGTTGGTGGAGTTATTGCAGCAAGCCAGCTTTGACTCTTGGCTAGACTATCCTACGATACTCCAACTTGAAATGGTTTTGCGCACACGAGTCCACTACTCACCACTTCAATACACTACCGAGGATCCACCTCCGTCTCCCTACGGAAGAGCCATCCTCGGCACTCACACTTATCTTGAGGCTTTTAGCAGTTTCCATTTACTTGTCTATGAACTGTATAGGCAACCAAGTAGTCCTTTACCGCGGACGCGGCTATTCGAATAGATCATGTTAACCCTGCAGGGGTGTACTTCTTCATACACGCTCTCACCACTTACCGTCGTTTACACGACATGTACTCGGCAACCTTCAAGCGGAAGCCCAACGTGGGTGTCGGCCACGACCTACCTAATCACCTAAGCCTCCAGTCCAGGTTTATCGCCTATTCAGGTTCCATCCGCAGGGAGTCCGGCCGAGGTTTCCCATACGGCCCCGAACGATGTGAACAGGGTTCCCGAGATACCTAACGGGTATTCGGTACACCCGGCCACGTACCTACCGCATCACAGCCCACCCCTACGGTCAGCGCTGTCCACGGCCTCCAGTAGGCTACAAACACCAGAAACTACTTGCAACTCCTGGACGGAGAACTAGGGTGAATAAGAAGCCGAGAGGGTCCATTGGTTTCGGGCCCAATGCATGGTAGTAGCTGTATCTTAAATCACACATACAGATCTCAGTGCTTAAGGTCGGCTTCAATGAAACAACCCACCATGTACTCCTACATGGCCTCTCATCGATACCTTTACCAAATCGTGTTCACCACACCACTCTCATTACCGACATAATCATTTCACTCTAGCCCATCACCCAGATGAACCAGACCTGACACGACTCTAAGCATAGCAGGCATAGCAAGGTAGGAACAACACATACATATGGCTCAATCAACTCCTACACATGCTAGTGGGTTTCATCTAGTTACTGTGGCAATGACAGGTCATGCAGAGGAAATGGGTTCAACTACCGTAGCACACAGCAGTTTGAAACGCGTTGTCTTAATGCAGTAAAAGAGAGCAGGAGCGAGAACATGGGATTGTATCGATATGATCAAATGGTTGGTTGCTTGCCTGATGGGTCGATGCACTGATACGGTTCTTCGTTAGGGTAATCACGGTACTCCTCGGAGGCAGAACCTGTCGCAAAGGACACCGATACACAACCATCACCAAACAATGTGCAACAATATGATGCATGCATGAAACATGGCAATATGAGTGTGTTGGGCTAATGCAACTAAGACCAGAAGGGTTTGAACCAATTTGAATCAAAGATTCAAATTTCAAACTCAAACATGGCCTTTTAAAGTGCTTTTCCTTGTTCTGCATTAAACATCAAGTTAACTTGTTTAGTCATGCATGAAAATAGTACAGATGGATAGATTGGATTTTTCTGATCATTTTTCATATATAATTTGTCTGATTTGGAGTTACAGAATAAAAGTTATGAATTTTTGAAGTTTAAATAATATTCTGGAATTTCCTGATTTAATTAAATCCAGAAATATATATATTGCGCCAGCATGACGTCAGCATGACGTCAGCGGTCAACTGCGGCTGGCTGGGGTCAAACCTGACGTGTGGGGTCCACACGTCAGTGACAGGGGGGTTTAACAGGGTTAATTTAATCCTAATTAAGGGTTAGTGGCGCTGGGGCCCACTGGTCAGTGTCAGGGGGGTTAACTAACAGTGATTAGCGCTAATCTAACCACCTGGCCGACGGGGCCCACGCGTCAGTGACTCTGGGGGGGTCAAACCCCAGGTCAAACAGGTCAAACCCGCCGGCGGTTAGTCGCCGGCGAGGTCCGCGGCGTACAAGTGCCTCGGGTTTCCTCTGTGGTGCTCCAAACGGCGTGCGGCTAGGTGCGTTGGAAAGCCAGCTCGATGGCGCGTCGGGCGGTGGCCGTGGCTGGGCCTGGGGTGGCCAGAGTCGACGGCGGCGAGCTCGGCTGCGGCCGCCGGGGTTCGGTCGTGCACAGGAACGTGGTTGGAGCTCGAAGGCGAGCGAAGCAAGGCGCTAGGGATGCTCTACGGGGCCTTACGGACTCGTTGGACTCGCCGGGGTGACCAAATGGTCACCGGAGCTGCGTCGACGGCGAGCTCGGCGACGGCGGAGGTTCGGCCGTGGTGGGAAACGGGGTTATGGCGCGGGAACGAGGGGGAAAAGAGGGGGAAACGGTGGCGGAGCTCACCGCGGTTGCAGTGGGCGTCGAAGCGGGCTCGGGGACGCACCAGAGACGGCGAATCGACGGCGATGGTGGTCGGAGCCCGAGGAGGAAGACGATGGCGACGGCGGCTCCACAGGGCGTCCAGCGTCTTGTGGCTTGACGAGGAGGTAGAGGGGGTCGCGGCGGAGCTGGGGAGCGTGTCGGGGAGGCGAGGGGAGGCCGGTGGCGGCTGTTATGGCGAACGGCGGCGAGGGGTGCGTTCGGACACGGGAGAGAGAGAGCGAGGGAGAGGAGAGGAAGAACCGGGGGAGAGTGAGAGAGTACGGGGGAGGGCGTGGCGTCATTCCAGGCCATCCAGACGAGGAGGGGAGGGGCAGGCAGGCAGGCGAGCTGGTGGCGTGGCGCGGTGGCGCGCGCGCGCGCCGGGCACACTCCCCTCCCTCTGTCGAGGACGAAGACGACAGAGGAGGGAGGCGGGCTGGGCCGCCTGCAGGCTGGGCCGGCCAGCTGCTGCTGGGCCGCACAGGGAGGAGCCCCAGGTAAGCTTCTCCTTTTATTTATTTCTGTTTTCTAATTTCTGACATTTGTTTTGATTTAAATAAAATATTAAATCATTTTATTATCTTATGCCAATTTTTGTAGGAGCTAGATATATTATTCCAGAGCTCCCCAACAGGTGGCATAATTTTTGGACATATATTAATATATATAACTAATATATTTCCAATGCAAATATTTATGCATTAATTCCAAATGCCCAAAATAAATACCTATGAGCTCTTAAAAATATTGGTTTGATTTTTTTATCTCTGTCCAATATTTTCAGAGAGCAACATGAGCATTTTCTTGGACCCTTTTGGAGAAATTTTTATTTGGGTCATTTTCAAAAATGATTCTGAGGGTTTCACAAATCCCCATTTCAAGTTTCTGATGAAAGAGTAAACATGATGCAACACTCTAATGCATGACTAGCTAGGGTGTGACACCAGGGCTCCAGCATCTGGTTGCGACAACCAGGTAGAAGGGAAAGGGGAAAAGAGGGAGAAAAGCAACCGTGAGTACTCATCCAAAGTACTCGCAAGCAAGGAGCTACACTACATATGCATGGGTATATGTGTAAAGGGCCATATCAGTGGACTGAACTGCAGAATGCCAGAATAAGAGGGGGATAGCTAGTCTTAACGAAGACTACGCTTCTGGTCACCTGTCTTGCAACAGGTAGAAGAGAGTAGACTGAAGACCTCCAAGTAGCATCTCCAAGTAGTATCTCCAAGTAGCATCGCATAGCATAATCCTACTCGGCGATCCTCTCCTCGTCGCCCTGTAGAAAAGCGGTCACCGGGTTGTCTGTGGAACTTGGAAGGGTGTGTTTTATTAAGTATCCGGTTCTAGTTGTCATAAGGTCAAGGTACAACTCCAAGTCGTCCTGTTACCGAAGATCACGGCTATTCGAATAGATTAACTTCCCTGCAGGGGTGCACCACATAGCCCAACACGCTCGATCCCATTTGGCCGGACACACTTTCCTGGGTCATGCCCGGCCTCGGAAGATCAACACGTCGCAGCCCCACCTAGGCACAACAGAGAGGTCAGCACGCCGGTCTAAATCCTATGCGCGCAGGGGTCTGGGCCCATCGCCCATTGCACACCTTCACGTTGCGTACGCGGCCGGTGAGCAGACCTAGCAACCTCCATTACAAAGGAAGTTGCGTTAACGCAGTCCAACCCGGCGCGCGCCACTCAGTCGCTGACGTCAAGAAGGCTTCGGCTGATACCACGACGCCGGGATACCCATAACTACTCCCGCGTAGATGGTTAGTGCGTATAGGCCAGTAGCCAGACTCAGATCAAATACCAAGATCTTATTAAGCGTGTTAAGTATCCGCGAATGCCGAACAGGGCCAGGCCCACCTCTCTCCTAGGCGGTCTCAACCTGCCCTGCCGCTCCGCCACAAAGTAACAGTCGGGGGCCGTCGGGAACCCAGGCCCACCTCTACCGGGATGGAGCCACCTGCCCCTTCAACCCCCAACTCCGAACAATATCACAGGTAATGTAACAGTGTAAAGTATATAGTATATGCCCGTGATCACCTCCCGAAGTGATCACAGCCCAGTAGTATAGCATGGCAGACGGACAAGAGTGTAGGGTCACTGATGGACACTAGCATCCTATACTAAGCATTTAGGATTGCGGGTAAGGTATCAATGACTGTAGCAGCAATGACAGGCTATGCATCAGAATAGGATTAACGGAAAGCAGTAACATGCTACACTACTCTAATGCAAGCAGTATAGAGAAGAGTAGGCGATATCTGGTGATCAAAGGGGGGGGCTTGCCTGGTTGCTCAGACAAGGAGGGGTCGTCGGTGACGTAGTCGTACACGGTGGCATCAGCGTCGGTCTCGTAGTCTACCGGAGATAAGAGGGGGAAGAAACAATGAATACAATGCAAACATAAACACGACGATGCGTGACGTGACAATGAGCGGTGCTAGGTGTGCCCTAACGTGGTATGAGGTGGTACCGGTTAAGGGGGGAAACATCCGGGAAAGTATTCCCGGTGTTTCACGTTTTTGGGCAGAGGAGCCGGAGGGGGAAAGTTGCGAGTTCGATAGGTTAGGGGTGTGTGGCGGACGAACGGACTGCGTATCCGGATTCGTCTCGTCGTTCTGAGCAACTTTCATGTACAAAACATTTTCATCTGAGTTACGGTTTATTTTATATTCATTTTTAAAGATTTAATCAACTTATAAATTATTATTATTAATTTAATCCGAAAATGGCATTACTGCATCAGCATGACGTCAGCATGGCGTCATCAGTCAACAGAGGTGTTGACTGGGTCAAGCTGACGTGTGGGTCCCGCATGTCATTGACTGTTTCAGTTAATTAAGTTAATTAGTTAATTAGGTTAATTAATCTTAATTAGTTACTTTAAACAGAATTAGTTAAGTTAATTATTTAGTTAATTAATTAATTAATATTTAATTTTATCTATCTATTTACTTATTTATTTATTTTAATTCCCTTTTTTTTAAACATTCTGGGGCACGGGCCCCGTTTGTCATAGGGCTAGGGTTAGATTAATTAGGGCCATTAGTGGCTTAACCACGTGGCCACGTCAGCATTTTACGGCGGCTAACCGCCACGCTAAACAGGGGCGGCAGAGCTCGTCGGCCGGCCATCTCCGGCGACGGCTGGAGCTGTGGGTGGGCTCGGCAGGCGCATCGCGACGACGGGCACCAGATGGTGGCCGTGGGGGCTACTGGAGGTGGGCTGCAGGGGCGCCGGCGTTGAGCGGAGCAGCGCGGGGCTCGGCCTCGCAGCGGGCACGCCGTGCGTAGGGAGCAGGGCGCGACCACGGTGCGTGCACGGGCACGGGACGACACGGGCGTGCAGTGGCCGGACGAGGAGAGGATGGCTCGCGGTGGCCGACGGCGATGCCAACAGCGGCGGTGGTCGCGAGCGCCGTGCGCGTGCGTACAGAGATCAGGGAGGAGGAAAATGTCGAGGCCTCACCAGCACGGGCCGTGGGTCTAGCAGTGGGGCGTGGGAGGACGATCGAGGACCGCGAGGGCGTACGGGGAGGCAGTCCGGCGAGTCGGCGGCGCGAGCTCGTGGAGGCCGTTCGGGAGGACGAGGCCGGGTCGGCGAGGTGGCAGGGTTCGACTACGGGGGAGAGGTCGAGGCGGCGAGGTCTCCGGTGCGGTGGCGGTGCGGGACACAGCGAAGGCGCGATGCACGCGAGGGGATCGGGCGCGGGGAGATCCTCTCCCCGGCACGATGCGTGCGTGCGTGCTTGTGTGTGTGTGTTGTGTGGTGGCGGCGGGTGAGGGAGACGAGGGGAGGTGGGATCGTGAGGGGAAAGTGGGGAGGGGGGTCGCTAGGTTTCGGTCGCCCCAGGGGGCTATAGGCACCGGCTGGGCCGGCCTGGTTGGCCCAGAGGCCAGCTGGGCTATGGCCCAGTGGGGGGGGGGGGGTTCTTTCCCTTTTTTCTGTTTCCTTTCTTCCTTTTTTATTCTATTTCTTTTCAGTTTTCTTTTATTTTAGTTTTATAAAATTTAAAAGCGACAACTAATTTGGTGTTATTAAATAGGTCACAGCCCCAAATATTCTGGCACCTTAAATAAAGTGTTTTGCATGTGCTTATTATTTTAAAATCATTTTAGATAATTGTTTTATCGTTGTTTTAGTTTATTTAGTGCATCTAATCATATTATAAAAATGTGGTTTCACCACCATAATTACTTAGGATTTATTGGTCAACCTTAGAACATTTAGTTTTGACAATTGAAAACTTTTATTATTTGCTTGATTTTGAATTTGAATTCGAACGGGATTTGATGCATCTAGAGGTTAACAACAGTAATCGTGGTGACGTGGCATCGTTAATAGGGAATTACTGTAGTGTAACTATCCGGGCGTCACAAATCTCCTCCACTACAAGAAATCTCGTCCCGAGATTTAAGAGGGGAGTAAGGGGAAAGACTAGGTTACGAAATTCTAACGATCCTTCTTGGTCTTGGTTACTCTTCTCGAAGAGGTAGATCCACTACGTTGATGTCTTAATTTCTCTGTTGCAGGTCATCATGATGAAGTCGACGTCCTTTCTTCGGGATCTCCATCGTACTTACGAAAAGGGTAAGGGGTAGCTTCAAAAGGTCAGACCTCTACAAGGTTGCACCCTGGTAGCTAACATCAGGGAAGGTGGCGGAAAGTAACTCTCGAACTAAAACTTAAGAAAATATTGAGAGCAAGTAAGGAGGTACCATGAGAAGTTTCAAGCGGGTAGGCAATCGTTCGTTGCCTAAAACAGAGTGTGAAGGGGGTTCAAAGCAACGGAAATAAGTATTGTATTTAATACCAAAATTGAGGATCCCACGGAAGGTGGCTCGTGAATTACATATGAGTCCACGCGGGAGGAATAACTTTGGGAACAGGGGGTGTACAGGAGAGTCAGGTTTCGATCCTGTGGAACTGTGGGTTATGGGCCCACCATGTGGGTTAAAGGTAGGAAGGGCGGAGACGTCTTGCGTGATCATGCAAGTAAGGTATGTCAGAGGATAGCCTATCAGTTATGTCGGCAACAACATCAGTACCAAGGACGAGGGACGAAGAGAACCATTTTCCTGCTCGTTGAACGAGGCGGACTAGTAGGCAAAGTTCTCGTCCATCGGTGGTTACCGAAATGTCACCAACAAAAGTAACAGGGTCTCACTGGCAGAGTTGTACACCGAGGTGTTTACATAAGCAGGAGAATATTACTGCTCAGATCATATAGATCACAAGAAAGGTTAAATCAACAATGGAAGGAAAACATGATCATCAGATTAAACAGATCAATGGAAAGGAAAATAGGTTGAAACACAAATTTCAAGGGTATATCCTTCCCAAGGACAAGCAGAGCATGATATCCATGTCAGGATATAATGTAGAAAACTCTTTAGGTAGGGGAGAGGATTTTTCATGACATTACCCATAGAGCGGTGTTTGGATAATTGGGCAGGAAATATTTAGCATTGGGCTTCAATGTACTTGTTGAAAATCAGAGTACCACAAACATGCTTCGAGATAGCATCGACATGGTCTTCGAGCAAAGGTCAGACATTGGAAACATGAAGGATCCATCAGGAATAACTTGTAGAATAAGTCTTACAATTTCCTCATGGATGAATGAATAACCTTGCTGAAAAGGAATCTATAATGATAGGTCCTCCAGCCGGGGGGGGGGGGTGCTAGGCATGACATCATGTTACCGGGTCATCAAAGGATCAATATCATAACTCTTGGAAAGTTGCCCTAACCATCATATCTGACGGAGATTCAGGTAAGATTGGTGTCAGGATACCTCAGGCTCAGGATGCCTGAGAAGAAAGGTGCAACACCAATTGACGGGATGACACTGTAAGATTCTCGGGGTATGAACTATGAAGTGACTTCCACTAGCAAGAGTTCATCATTAACCCAAGGAGAGGACAAGGAGGTGTCTGGTGAACTCAACGGCAATTCACCGAGATTCTCAAAAGATGGATTTCCACCATTAAGTGAACAAGGAGATAACATTTGTTAGATCAAATGATATAAGGAAGTATGCTCGAGGAAAACATACACAATTAAACATTGGTTGAAATGGGCACCCGAAATATGGGTTGGGTTGCACGACCAATGTCAGAATGGTGATTCAATTAGCGAAGGACTTAGAATGAACTATCACCCATTCACTTCAAAGCAATGGGGTTGCTAGAAGTTTTGAATTCACATGTCATAGCTCCATTGTCGGTATTCCGGTTAGAAATATCACGGGGACCAAGAAAATAATGGTGATGTTAATAAGTATCACTGGTATCAAGAATTCTTAAGGGTGGTGAATTTCCCACGACATCCTTGACATAAAAGATGGTAATACTCGAAGGCAAAGAAGAACAGATGCGGGATAGTAAGGGTCTCCTGGTATAACACAAAACACGAATAAGTTTGTGTTGAACGGAAGGCAATAAAGGGGTAGATGATCAACACAACCATCGAGGGGCAAGGAATGGTATTTCTCATGCATGAATTCAATTGATATCCAGGAAGGAGTCAAGATGTTGATGATGATCACGACAACTTTGTCGGGAGAGCTCCACGAGATGTAATGGATTCGGCGATGACTCAAGTGTGAACGCCGGATACTTAAGCTACAGTAAACCACTGTTAATGATGCCACGTCAGCACAATTACTGTTGCTAATCTCGCGTTAGTTCGAAACTGATTCAAATTCAAATTCAAAATCAAATCAAACGGTAAAAGTTTCAAACTTTAAAACTAAAATATTCGAATTGTGCCAAATAATGCGAAGTTAATTGTGGTGAAGAAACCCCACTTTATAAAATGTTTAATACCCTAAAATGATTAAAACAGTAGTTAAAACAATTAAATAAATGCATTTTGGGTTTTATAAAATACTAAACTATTTTGTTTAGGGGATAAACCTTCGTGGCAGTAGTTATAATTGTAACTCTATTTTAGCTATGGGTTTCACTTTTTGTAAAACTATAAACTATTATATAAGAAAAATAAAATAGAACAGAAAATAAATAAAGAAAGAAAATACAAAAGATAAAACAGAAAAACAAAAGACAAAAAAATAATAATAAAGGAGAGAAGGCCACCCCCCCCACTGGGCCGACGGCCCAGCCGGCCAGGCCCCCCCCCCAACCGGCCCAACTGGGCAAAGGCCCAGCCGGCCGCCCCCATTCCCCATAACCCCACACCCCCCCGAAACCTAGCCGCCCCACTCCTTCCCCCCACGCGCCCCCACCCCTCTCCCCTGCCCTCGCCCGATCTGGATCGGGGCGGAGACCCCCGACCGAGACCCCCCGTCGCCCCCCCCCCACCTCGCCGGCGGCCCCCGCCGCCCCACAGCGCCCGGACCCCCTCCTCCTCCTCTCCACCGCTGGGGATCCCCTCCTCCCCTCCGTCGCCCCCAAGCACGAGCACCCGCCGTCGCGGGTCGACCCCGACGGCCCCGCCCTACCCGACGCGCGCACCCGCCTCCTACAACCGCCTCCCTCGCCGGTCGTCACCCGACCTCCACCGAGCCCGCCTCCCTAGACCCCGCGGGCGCTGTGAGCTCGCACTCCTTCCCCCCCGGTTCCCCTCCTCTTCCCCCCCTTCGACGACGCCTTCCGGCCGCCTCGGACGCCACCGTCGCCGGCGCCCTTCCCCCCCCCCCCCGGCCGCCGAACTCCCTTGGCCCGCTCCCCGTTCGGGCACCCCTGACCTACCCGGCCGCCCGCGCGCCCGGAAGTCCGTGCCCCGGCCGGCCCCCTCCCCCGCCGGCGCCCTCGTACCCCGGCGGCCGCCCCGAAACCCCGACCGAACCCCCGCACGCCGCTCGGCCCATCCCCCCCCCGTTTACGCCACTGCCGGCCCCGCCCCGTCGCCCGAATCGCCTCGCCGGCGCGCTGGCCGCCCGGCCGGTCGCGCCGTGGCTGCGGCCTCCGGCCGCCGTCTTGGGCCTCGCCGCCCCGGCCCCCGTTGGCCTCGGGCGCGGGCGCGGGCGCCGTGTCCTCCTGGGGTGCGCCCCGAACGGGCATCGCCCCGCGCGCCCGCTTGCCCGTTTGCCCCTCGGGGCCAATGACATGGGGGCCCCACCCCCCACACAACAGAACGTTTTTTTTATTAAAGCAGAGGAGAAAAATGAAAATGAAAATGAAAATGAAATTAGTAAAAGAAATAATTAATTAATTAATTAGTGAATTAATTAAGTTAATTAATTGGGTTTAACTAAATTAATTAGAATTAGTTAACCTAATCAAGTAATTAAGCTAATTAATCTATTTAGTTAAACTCAGGCAATGACAATTGGGACCCACCTGTCAGGTTGACCAGGTCAACGGTCAACGTTGACTGCTGATGTCATGCCGACGTCAGCGAACACTAATCTGGATAATGTTGATTTAATTAATAATTAATAAATTAGAAAATAATTTAAAACTTTAAAAATTAATATAAAATAATCCGTAACTCGGATGAAAATACTTTCTACATGAAAGTTACTCAGAACGACGAGACGATTTCGGATACGCAACCCGTTCGTCCGCCACACCCCCCTAACCTATCGAACTCGCAACTTCCCCCCCCTCTGGCTCCTCTGCCCGAAAACACGGAACCCCGGGAATACTTCCCGGATGCTTCCCCCCTTCACCGGTATCACCTCCTACCGCGTAGAACACGTCTAGCTCTGCCTGTTATCCTGTTATGCACTTGCTTGCTATGTATTTACTGTTTCTCCCCCCTCTTCTCTCCGGTAGACTACGAGACCGACGCTGCTGTTGACCAGTTCGACTACGGAGTTGACGACTCCTCTCTCTTGCCAGAGCAACCAGGCAAGCCCCCCCTTTGATCACCAGATATCGCCTATTCTACTCTATACTGCTTGCATTAGAGTAGTGTAGCATGTTACTGCTTTCTGTTATACCTATCCTGATGCATAGCCTGTCCTTGTTACTACTGTTGATACCTTTAACCGCAATCCTAAATACTTAGTATAGGATGCTAGTTTATCATCATTGGCCCTACATTCTTGTCAGTCTGCCTTGCTATACTATCGGGCCGTGATCACTTGGGAGGTGATCACGGGTATATACTATACATACATACTATACAGATGGTGACTAAAGTCGGGTCAGCTCATTGAGTACCCGCAAGTGATTCTGACGAGGGGGCTGAAAGGACAGGTGGCTCCATCCCGGTAGAGGTGGGCCTGGGTTCCCGACGGCCCTCGACTGTTACTTGTAGCGGAGCGACAGGGCAGGTTGAGACCACCTAGGAGACAGGTGGGCCTGGCCCTGTTCGGCGTTCGCGGATACTTAACACGCTTAACGAGATCTTGGTATTTGATCTGAGTCTGGCTACGAGCCTATACGCACTAACCATCTACGTGGGAGTAGTTATGGGTATCCCGACGTCGTGGTATCAGCCGAAGCACTTCAGACGTCAGCGACGGAGCGGCGCGCGCCGGATTGGACTGGAACGCCTACTAGGCTAGGTCTGCTTCCGGCCGCCCTCGCAACGTGTAGGTGTGCTCAGGGCGATGGGCCCAGACCCCTGCGCGCTTAGGTTTAGACCGGCGTGCTGGCCTCTCTGTTTTGCCTAGGTGGGGCTGCGACGTGTTGATCTTCCGAGGCCGGGCATGACCCAGGAAAGTGTGTCCGGCCAAATGGGATCGAGCGTGTTGGGCTATGTGGTGCACCCCTGCAGGGAAGTTAATCTATTCGAATAGCCGTGATCTTCGGTAACAGGACGACTTGGAGTTGTACCTTGACCTTATGACAACTAGAACCGGATACTTAATAAAACACACCCTTCCAAGTGCCACAGACAACCCGGTGATCGCTTTTCCGCAGGGCGACGAGGAGAGGATCGCTGGGTAGGATTATGCTACTCGAGATGCTACTTGGAGATGTTACTTGGAGATGCTACTTGGAGGACTTCGACCTACCCTCTTCTACCTGTTGCAAGACGGAAGGTGACCAGAAGCGTAGTCTTCGATAAGACTAGCTATCCCCCTCTTATTCTGGCATTCTGCAGTTCAGTCCACTGATATGGCCTCCTTACACATATACCCATGCATATGTAGTGTAGTTCCTTGCTTGCGAGTACTTTGGATGAGTACTCACGGTTGCTTTCTTCCCCCCTTTTTCCCCTTTCCTTTCTTTCTGGTTGTCGCAACCAGATGCTGGAGTCCAGGAGCCAGACGCCACCGTCGACGACGACCCTTACTACACCGGAGGTGCCTACTACTACGTGCAGCCCGCTGACGACGACCAGGAGTAGTTTGGAGGATCCCAGGAAGGAGGCCTGCGCCTCTTTCGATCTGTATCCCAGTTTGTGCTAGCCATCTTATGGCAACCTTGTTTAACTTATGTCTGTACTCAGATATTGTTGCTTCCGCTGACTCGTCTATGATCGAGCACTTGTATTCGAGCCCTCGAGGCCCCTGGCTTGTATTATGATGCTTGTATGACTTATTTTATTTGTAGAGTTGTGTTGTGATATCTTCCCGTGAGTCCCTGATCTTGATCGTACACATTTGTGTGCATGATTAGTGTACGATTAAATCGGGGGCGTCACAAGTTGGTATCAGAGCCGACTGCCTGTAGGAATTCCCCTTCCAACTCCTTGGCCGAAGTCGAGTCTAGACTTTACAAAACTTTTACTAACATGGCTGTGCGGCCCATGGGCCCACGTCGCCATTGGGTGGTATTAGGATCTTTTACTCCTCGACCTTTACTCTGGGATTCTGAACTCTCTTCTATTCGGGTTAAACGATTTTGCTAAAAACAAAACTAACTTTAGGTTCTCGCAAGTACTTTTCCCGGAGAGCCCCTCACTTCAGATGATCGCCTGCTACACCAGAAGATTCCGAAGATACTCTACGATGTGCTCTCGAGACTATGTGCCATCGCTTTTGCAATTCACTTCCATCGATAAATCCCTCTGGATAACTACTTACACCTATCGTTCATGTTGTCATCCCCAGTTGCTCTTGTTATTACAAGATGTCCTGAAATACTGTTCGATATTCCGAGAATTCTTACGCTTACTGCCCTGCAGTTCCTTGCTGCATGAATACCCCTACGGATAATTACTCGTGCTTGCCGAGTATCCGCTCATCCCCAGTTGTTCTTGTGTTTCATAAAAGTCTTCAAAATAATATTCGATCTTCTGAAAATCCTCTGGAGCCTTTGGCTCTTGAAATTCTTGCTTGCTTGCATTATGGTTAATCCCATAAGTCTCGTAGTCTTAATGACATTCCTTGTCATTATCATTTTGAGTCTGTTGACTCAATATGTTTGCGAATACCCGCAAACATCATTGATCCTTATAAATTACCTTTCCGGCTGAGCTGCCATTCTTTTAACTGGAATTGGTTCTCGACCAATCCAATTGGCGTTGATTATACCCTAATGCTATTCAACTTATCCATCCCTAATCAGAGCATTGCTTCTGATCCCTTGATTTGGAAATCATAATTCCTTTGCATTTGACAATTGAGTTAGTCAGTTGTTTCTATAATCTGATCTCCTTGCATTCTTCTCCCTCTAGTTGAGTACCGATACTCGTATCAGATCCTTTGTGGACCATCAAGTCCTTTGCTGAATTGTTATCCGATAGTGTCCTTCGCATTTGATCACCTTATGAGTTCTTCCCCTGATACATAACGCCTTTGTTAAGTTGTATCCTCAGCTTGGCCAACCATGCTCTGCTTTCGAGCTTGTGTTATTTACTCTTGAAACTTGTGGTATATGTTTCTAAGAAGCCCCTATGGGTTGAACATATGCCTTCTCTAAACCGTGTGAACCCGAAAGTTTTCACGAGTCATACTCTTCTGGTGCTTCACCAGATAAAATTTCAACACTGCAACTTCATCGAACGTGAGAAGTGAATGAAAGGTTATGCATTGGAGAAGTGGGAGTCGACCTTGAACTTGTGTTCATGCCCATGGACACGATGTAGATCTTATCATTAAAGCTTCTCTTAAATGAATTATTCCTTTGGTATAAGCTCCTCTTATATCTAGGATCTGGCCTTTTGCAATCGTGGTTCCGACCATGATTGATCTTCTTTGATCTCATTTCACGGACAAGTTAAAACAATTGTCTCCTATGGATCAATACACCAGACCAACCTTTACTTTGATCTTGTGTCGAGTATTACCCCCCTGGTATCTCGAGATTATCATGGAACTGCATAACTTTTTATGAGTTCTTCATCAAGTGCTACCTTCCCACTGATTCCAATTTTTCGCGGGCTCTGAGTTATTGAACACTCAAAGACACTGATAACTGAACCGAGTCCGCTCTACGGTTCAACAACTCTTCAGTAAGCTTCTATAAGTATGAGTTTGTACCCGATCACATCATTCCTAGTCTGATCGGCTATATCATTATCATGCTAAATATTAACTGTGCTACCGGGTCCTTCTTCTCGGAGCACATATTTCGACGGTGAGCTAATCTTACAATCGATCTCCCTCGTCATACCGTTTGACCTTGTACAGCAAGCTTGATTTCGAGTTTGTGTCGTACCCATGGTTCCAATGACTTTTGGCTTCATCATTCCTTTGACTTGATGTCGTCGCTGATTGATTACTTCTTCATGAAATCTGTCGACAAATGTGTCGTGATCCTCATCAACCTTATGAGCTCTTCCAGGATATCAATTGAATTCATGATGAGAAATACCATCCTTGCCCTTGATGAATTGTATTATCATCGACCACTTTATTGCCTACCCACCAACACAAGCTTGTTCATGTTTGGTGTTATACCTTGAGTTCCTTGCTATCCAGCAATTGTTCTTCTTTACCTTGGAGTATTACCATCCTTTATGACAAGAATGTTCTGAGATTTGTTCCACCTCTTGAGAATTCTTGACATAGAAATACTTCTCACCATCACCATTCTTTCTTGGTCCCCGTGTTAATTCCAACAAGTGAATGGTGTTGTTTGGATTCTTTCCTTCTAGCAACCCTATTTCTTTGAAGTTAATGGTCGAAAGTTCATTCTTAGGCTATTGATTATTGAATCACCATTCCGACATTGGTCGTGCAACCTAACCCATATTTCGGGCGCACCTTTCAACCCATGTTTAATTGTGTATGTTTTCCTCGAGCATACTTCCTTATATCATTTGATCTGACAAATGTTACCTCCTTGTTCACATTATCGTGGAAATCCATCCGTTGGAATTCTCGATGAATTGTCACTGAGCCCATCAGCCACCTTCTCATCCTCTCGTTGATTTAATGATGAGCTCTTGTTTCGGGAACTGCTCCCATAGTTCATTTCCCCAAGAATCTTACAATGTCATCTCGTCAATTTGCGTTGCACCTTTTCTTCTCAGGTATCCTAAGTCCGAGGTATCCTGACACCAATCGGATCTGAATCTCGGTCAGATATGATGGTTGGACACCTTTCCAAGAGTTATGATGTTGATCCTTTGATGACCCGCTAACATGATGTCATGCCTAGCACCCCCCCCCCCCGGCTGGAGGACCTATCATTATAGATTCCTTTTCAGCAAGGTTATTCATTCATCCATGAGGAAATTGTAAGACTTATTCTACAAGTTATTCCTGATGGATCCTTCATGTTTCCAATGTCTGACCTTTGCTCGAAGACCATGTCGATGCTATCTCGAAGCATGTTTGTGGTACTCTGATTTTCAACAAGTACATTGAAGCCCAATGCTAAATATTTCCTGCCCAATTATCCAAACACCGCTGTATGGGTAATGTCATGAAAAATCCTCTCCCCTACCTAAAGAGTTTTCTACATTATATCCTGACATGGATATCATGCTCTGCTTGTCCTTGGGAAGGATATACCCTTGAAATATGTGTTTAGACACATTTTCCTTTCCATTGTTCTGTTTAATATGATAAACATATTTTACTTTCCATTGGTTGTTTGAACCTTTCTTGTGATCTATATGATCTAAGCAGCAATAATCTACTGCTTATGTAAACTCCTCGGTGTGCAATTCTGTCAGTAAGACCCTGTTACTATTGTTGATGACATTCCGGTAGCCACCGATGGACGAGAACCTTGCCTATTGGTCCGCCTCGTTCAACGAGCAGGAAAGTGGTTCTCTTCGTCCCTCGCCCTTGGTACCAATGTTGATGCCGACCTGCCCCGTTACCTATTCGTAAATGCGATGGAATTCCCGAAGAAAAAAGGCCGACTTCACCATGAGGACCTGAAACAGAGAAATGAAGACATCAATGAAAGGGATCAACCTCTTCGAAAGGGCAGCCAAGACCGAGAAGACTCGTTAGGTTTTTTTTTGCTACCAGCACCTTTCCCCCATTACTCCACCGCTTAAATCTCGGGACGAGATTTCTTGTAGTGGAGGAGAATTGTGACGCCCGGATACTTAAGCTACAGTAAACCACTGTTAATGATGCCACGTCAGCACAATTACTGTTGCTAATCTCGCGTTAGTTCGAAACTGATTCAAATTCAAATTCAAAATCAAATCAAACGGTAAAAGTTTTCAAACTTTAAAACTAAAATATTCGAATTGTGCCAAATAATGCGAAGTTAATTGTGGTGAAGAAACCCCACTTTTATCAAATGTTTTAATACCCTAAAATGATTAAAACAGTAGTTAAAACAATTAAATAAATGCATTTTGGGTTTTATAAAATACTAAACTATTTTGTTTAGGGATAAAACCTTTCGTGGCAGTAGTTATAATTGTAACTCTATTTTAGCTATGGGTTTCACTTTTTGTAAAACTATAAACTATTATATAAGAAAAATAAAATAGAACAGAAAATAAATAAAAGAAAGAAAATACAAAAGATAAAACAGAAAAACAAAAGACAAAAAATAATAATAAAGGAGAGAAGGCCACCCCCCCACTGGGCCGACGGCCCAGCCGGCCAGGCCCCCCCCCCAACCGGCCCAACTGGGCAAAGGCCCAGCCGGCCGCCCCCATTCCCCATAACCCCACACCCCCCCGAAACCCTAGCCGCCCCACTCCTTCCCCCCCCCCACGCGCCCCCACCCCTCTCCCCTGCCCTCGCCCGATCTGGATAGGGGGCGGAGACCCCCGACCGAGACCCCCCGTCGCCCCCCCCCCACCTCGCCGGCGGCCCCCGCCGCCCCACAGCCGCCCGGAACCCCCTCCTCCTCCTCTCCACCGCTGGGGATCCCCTCCTCCCCTCCGTCGCCCCCAAGCACGAGCACCCGCCGTCGCGGGTCGACCCCGACGGCCCCCGCCCTCCCCGACGCCGGCGCACGCCTCCCCAACCGCCTCCTCACCGGTAGTCACCGACCTCCACCGAGCCGCCTCCCTAGACCCCGCGGGCGCTGTGAGCTCGCCTCCTTCCCCCCGGTTCCCCTCTCTCCCCCCCCCGTCGACGACGCCTCCGGCCGCCTCGGACGCCACCGTCGCCGGCGCCCTTTCCCCCCCCCCCACGGCCGCCGAAACTCCCTTGGCCCGCTCCCGTTCGGGCACCGCGACCACTCCGGCCGCCCGCGCGCCCGGCGTCGTGCCCGCCGGCGCCCCTCGCCCCGCCGGCGCCCTCGTACCCCGGCGGCCGCCCCGAAACCCCCGACCGAACCCCCGCACGCCGCTCGGCCATCCCCCTCGTTTACGCCACTGCCGGCCCCGCCCCGTCGCCCCGAATCGCCTCGCCGGCGCCGCTGGCCGCCCGGCCGGTCGCGCCGTGGCTGCGGCCTCCGGCCGCCGTCTTGGGCCTCGGCCGCCCCGGCCCCGTTGGCCTCGGGCGCGGGCGCGGGCGCCGTGTCCTCCTGGGGTGCGCCCCGAACGGGCATCGCCCCGCGCGCCCGCTTGCCCGTTTGCCCCTCGGGGCCAATGACATGGGGGCCCCACCCCCCACACAACAGAACGTTTTTTTATTAAAGCAGAGGAGAAAAATGAAAATGAAAATGAAAATGAAATTAGTAAAAGAAATAATTAATTAATTAATTAATTAGTGAATTAATTAAGTTAATTAATTGGGTTTAACTAAATTAATTAGAATTAGTTAACCTAATCAAGTAATTAAGCTAATTAATCTGTTTAGTTAAACTCAGGCAATGACAATTGGGACCCACCTGTCAGGTTGACCAGGTCAACGGTCAACGTTGACTGCTGACGTCATGCCGACGTCAGCGAACACTAATCTGGATAATGTTGATTTAATTAATAATTAATAAATTAGAAAATAATTTAAAACTTTAAAAATTAATATAAAATAATCCGTAACTCGGATGAAAATACTTTCTACATGAAAGTTACTCAGAACGACGAGACGATTTCGGATGCGCAACCCGTTCGTCCGCCACACCCCCCTAACCTATCGAACTCGCAACTTTCCCCCCCTCCGGCTCCTCTGCCCGAAAACACGGAACCCCGGGAATACTTCCCGGATGCTTCCCCCCTTCACCGGTATCACCTCCTACCGCGTAGAACACGTCTAGCTCTGCCTGTTATCCTGTTATGCACTTGCTTGCTATGTATTTACTGTTTCTCCCCCCTCTTCTCTTCGGTAGACTACGAGACCGACGCCGCTGTTGACCAGTTCGACTACGGAGTTGACGACTCCTCTCTCTTGCCAGAGCAACCAGGCAAGCCCCCCCTTTGATCACCAGATATCGCCTATTCTACTCTATACTGCTTGCATTAGAGTAGTGTAGCATGTTACTGCTTTCTGTTATACCTATCCTGATGCATAGCCTGTCCTTGTTACTACTATTGATACCTTTAACCGCAATCCTAAATACTTAGTATAGGATGCTAGTTTATCATCATTGGCCCTACATTCTTGTCAGTCTGCCTTGCTATACTATCGGGCCGTGATCACTTGGGAGGTGATCACGGGTATATACTATACATACATACTATACAGATGGTGACTAAAGTCGGGTCAGCTCATTGAGTACCCGCAAGTGATTCTGACGAGGGGGCTGAAAGGACAGGTGGCTCCATCCCGGTAGAGGTGGGCCTGGGTTCCCGACGGCCCTCGACTGTTACTTGTGGCGGAGCGACAGGGCAGGTTGAGACCACCTAGGAGACAGGTGGGCCTGGCCCTGTTCGGCGTTCGCGGATACTTAACACGCTTAACGAGATCTTGGTATTTGATCTGAGTCTGGCTACGAGCCTATACGCACTAACCATCTACGTGGGAGTAGTTATGGGTATCCCGACGTCGTGGTATCAGCCGAAGCACTTCAGACGTCAGCGACGGAGCGGCGCGCGCCGGATTGGACTGGAACGCCTACTAGGCTAGGTCTGCTTCCGGCCGCCCTCGCAACGTGCAGGTGTGCTCAGGGCGATGGGCCCAGACCCCTGCACGCTTAGGTTTAGACCGGCGTGCTGGCCTCTCTGTTTTGCCTAGGTGGGGCTGCGACGTGTTGATCTTCCGAGGCCGGGCATGACCCAGGAAAGTGTGTCCGGCCAAATGGGATCGAGCGTGTTGGGCTATGTGGTGCACCCCTGCAGGGAAGTTAATCTATTCGAATAGCCGTGATCTTCGGTAACAGGACGACTTGGAGTTGTACCTTGACCTTATGACAACTAGAACCGGATACTTAATAAAACACACCCTTCCAAGTGCCAGATACAACCCGGTGATCGCTTTTCCGCAGGGCGACGAGGAGATGATCGCCGGGTAGGATTATGCTACTCGAGATGCTACTTGGAGATGTTACTTGGAGATGCTACTTGGAGGACTTCGACCTACCCTCTTCTACCTGTTGCAAGAAGAAGGTGACCAGAAGCGTAGTCTTCGATAAGACTAGCTATCCCCCTCTTATTCTGGCATACTGCAGTTCAGTCCACTGATATGGCCTCCTTACACATATACCCATGCATATGTAGTGTAGTTCCTTGCTTGCGAGTACTTTGGATGAGTACTCACGGTTGCTTTCTTCCCCCTTTTTCCCCTTTCCTTTCTTTCTGGTTGTCGCAACCAGATGCTGGAGTCCAGGAGCCAGACGCTACCGTCGACGACGACCCTTACTACACCGGAGGTGCCTACTACTACGTGCAGCCCGCTGACGACGACCAGGAGTAGTTTGGAGGATCCCAGGCAGGAGGCCTGCGCCTCTTTCGATCTGTATCCCAGTTTGTGCTAGCCATCTTATGGCACCCTGTTTAACTTATGTCTGTACTCAGATATTGTTGCTTCCGCTGACTCGTCTATGATCGAGCACTTGTATTCGAGCCCTCGAGGCCCCTGGCTTGTATTATGATGCTTGTATGACTTATTTTATTTGTAGAGTTGTGTTGTGATATCTTCCCGTGAGTCCCTGATCTTGATTGTACACATTTGCGTGCATGATTAGTGTATGATTAAATCGGGGGCGTCACATCAAGTCAAAGGAATGATGAAGCGAAAGATTAATGGAACCGAGGGTACGACACAAACTCAGAATCAAGTTTGTTGTTCAAGGAGAAATTGATATGACGAGGAAGATCGATGTAAGATTAACTCACCGTCGAAATTTGTGCTCCGGGAAGGACCAAGTAGCACAATTAAAATTAGCACGGTAATGATGTAGTCGAACAGGCTAGAAATGACGTGATCGGTTACAAACTCGTAAGTAAAGAAAATTACTAAAAGTTGTTGAACCGTAGTGCGGACTCGGTTCAGTTATCGGTGTCTTTTGAGTGTCTAATAACGCAGAGCCCGTGAAAAATTGGAATCCGTGAGAATGTAGTACTTGATGAAGAACTCATAAGAAGTTCTGCAGTTCCATGATAATTTCGAGATACCAGGGGTAATACTCGACGACAATTCAAAGTAGAGGTTGGACTAGGGCATTACTCTACATAAGACCAGTGCTTAACTTGCACGAGAAATGGTATTTAAAGGAGAACATGGTCAGAAACCACGATCATAAATGATTGAACCACGGATACAAGATGAACTTATAACAAGGGGGTAACTATTTTTACGAGCAGCTTCCATGATAAATTATACATCGTGTCCATGGGCATGAATGCAAGGTTCAAGGTCGACTCCCACTTCTCCAATGCATAACCTTTCATTTACTTCTCGCGTTCGATGAAGTTGCAGTGTTGAAATTTTATCTGGTGAAGCGCCAGAAGAGTATGACTCGTGAAAACTTTCGGGTTCACACGGTTTAGAGAAGGCATATGTTCAAACCATAGGGGATTCTTAGAAACATATACCTCAAGTTTCAAGAGTAAATAACACAAGCCCGAAAGCAGAGCATGGTTGGCCAAGCAGAGGATACAACTTAACAAAGGCATTATGTATCAGGGGAAGAACTCACAAGGTGATCAAATGTGAAGGACACTGTCGGATAACAATCCAACAACTGACTTGATGGTCCACAAAGGATCTGATACGAGTATCGATACTCAAATAGAGGAAGAAGAATGCAAGGAGATCAGATTATAGAAACAACTGACTAACTCAATTGTCAAATGCAAAGGAATTATGATTTTCAAATCAAGGGATCAGAAGCAATGCTCTGATTAGGGATGGATAAGTTGAATAGCCTTAGGGTACAATCAACGACAATTGGATTGGTCGAGAACCAATTCCAGTTAAAAGAATGGAAGCTCAGCCGGAAAGGTAATTTATAAGGATCAATGATGATTGCGTGTATTCGCAACATATTGAGTCAACAGACTCAAAATGATAATGACAAGGAATTTCAATAAGATTTCTATACTTATGGGATTAATCATAATGAAAGCAAACAAGAAATTCCAGAGCAATAGGTTGCTGAGGATTTTCGGAATATCGGGTGCTATTTCGAAGACTTTTGTGTAACACATGAACAACTGGGGGATGAGCGGATACTCAATAAGTGCGAGAATTTATTTGAAGGGGGCATTCATGTGGCAAAGAACTGCTAGGCAGTAGGCACAAAGTATTCTCGGAACAATAGAGAAAACTTCGGGGTATCTTGTAATAACAAGATCAATGGGGGATGATCATATGAATGGCAAGTGTAAGTAGTTATCCATACGGATTTATCGGTGGTCAGGAATAGCAAAAGTGATGGGCACAAAGTCTCGAGAGAACATCAGAGAGTATCTTCGGAATCTTCTGATGTAGCAGACGATCCTCTGCAGTAAGGGGCTCTCCGGGTGAAAATGATAACGAGATCCTAATGTTAGATTTAGTAAAATTCATTTAACCCAAATAGAAGAGATGTCAGAGCCCCAGAGTATAGGTCGAGGAGTAAAAGATCCTACTACCACCCGATGGCGACGTGGGCCCATGGGCCACACAGCCATGTTAGTAAAAGTTTTTCAATGTCTAGACTCGACTTCGGCCAAGGAGTTGGAAGGGGGATTCCTACAGGCAGTTGGCTCTGATACCAACTTGTGACGCCCCCGATTCAATCGTACACTAATCATGCACGCAAATGTGTACGATCAAGATCAGGGACTCACGGGAAGATATCACAACACAACTCTACAAATAAAATAAGTCATACAAGCATCATAATACAAGCCAGGGGCCTCGAGGGCTCGAATACAAGTGCTCGATCATAGACGAGTCAGCGGAAGCAACAATATCTGAGTACAGACATAAGTTAAACAAGTTTGCCTTAAGAAGGCTAGCACAAACTGGGATACAGATCGAAAGAGATGCAGGCCTCCTGCCTGGGATCCTCCTAACTGCTCCTGGTCGTCGTCAGCGGGCTGCACGTAGTAGTAGGCACCTCCAGTGTAGTAGGAATCATCGTCGACGGTGGCGTCTGGCTCCAGGGCTCCAGCATCTGGTTGCGACAACCAGGTAGAAGGGAAAGGGGAAAAGAGGGAGAAAAGCAACCGTGAGTACTCATCCAAAGTACTCGCAAGCAAGGAGCTACACTACATATGCATGGGTATATGTGTGAAGGGCCGTATCAGTGGACTGAACTGCAGAATGCCAGAATAAGAGGGGGATAGCTAGTCTTAACGAAGACTACGCTTCTGGTCACCTGTCTTGTAACAGGTAGAAGAGAGTAGACTGAAGACCTCCAAGTAGCATCTCCAAGTAGTATCTCCAAGTAGCATCGCATAGCATAATCCTACCCGGCGATCCTCTCCTCGTCGCCCTGTAGAAAAGCGGTCACCGGGTTGTCTGTGGAACTTGGAAGGGTGTGTTTTATTAAGTATCCGGTTCTAGTTGTCATAAGGTCAAGGTACAACTCCAAGTCGTCCTGTTACCGAAGATCACGGCTATTCGAATAGATTAACTTCCCTGCAGGGGTGCACCACATAGCCCAACACGCTCGATCCCATTTGGCCGGACACACTTTCCTGGGTCATGCCCGGCCTCGGAAGATCAACACGTCGCAGCCCCACCTAGGCACAACAGAGAGGTCAGCACACCGGTCTAAATCCTATGCGCGCAGGGGTCTGGGCTCATTGCCCATTGCACACCTGCACGTTGCGTACACGGCCGGTGAGCAGACCTAGCAACCTCCATTACAAAGGAAGTTGCGTTAACGCAGTCCAACCCGGCGCGCGCCACTCAGTCGCTGACGTCAAGAAGGCTTCGGCTGATACCACGACGCTGGGATACCCATAACTACTCCCGCGTAGATGGTTAGTGCGTATAGGCCAGTAGCCAGACTCAGATCAAATACCAAGATCTCGTTAAGCATGTTAAGTATCCGCGAATGCCGAACAGGGCCAGGCCCACCTCTCTCCTAGGCGGTCTCAACCTGCCCTGCCGCTCCGCCACAAAGTAACAGTCGGGGGCCGTCGGGAACCCAGGCCCACCTCTACCGGGATGGAGCCACCTGCCCCTTCAACCCCCAACTCCGAACAGTATCACAGGTAATGTAACAGTGTAAAGTATATAGTATATGCCCGTGATCACCTCCCGAAGTGATCACAGCCCAGTAGTATAGCATGGCAGACGGACAAGAGTGTAGGGTCACTGATGGACACTAGCATCCTATACTAAGCATTTAGGATTGCGGGTAAGGTATCAATGACTGTAGCAGCAATGACAGGCTATGCATCAGAATAGGATTAACGGAAAGCAGTAACATGCTACACTACTCTAATGCAAGCAGTATAGAGAAGAGTAGGCGATATCTGGTGATCAAAGGGGGGGCTTGCCTGGTTGCTCAGACAAGGAGGGGTCGTCGGTGACGTAGTCGTACACGGTGGCATCAACGTCGGTCTCGTAGTCTACCGGAGATAAAAGGGGGAAGAAACAATGAATACAATGCAAACATAAACACGACGATGCGTGACGTGACAATGAGCGGTGCTAGGTGTGCCCTAACGTGGTATGAGGTGGTACCGGTTAAGGGGGGAAACATCCGGGAAAGTATTCCCGGTGTTTTGCGTTTTCGGGCAGAGGAGCCGGAGGGGGAAAGTTGTGAGTTCGATAGGTTAGGGGTGTGTGGCGGACGAACGGACTGCATATCCGGATTCGTCTCGTCGTTCTGAGCAACTTTCATGTACAAAACATTTTCATCCGAGTTACGGTTTATTTTATATTCATTTTTAAAGATTTAATCAACTTATAAATTATTATTATTAATTTAATCCGAAAATGGCATTACTGCATCAGCATGACGTCAGCATGATGTCATCAGTCAACAGAGGTGTTGACTGGGTCAAGCTGACGTGTGGGTCCCGCATGTCATTGACTATTTCAGTTAATTAAGTTAATTAGTTTAATTAATCTTAATTAGTTACTTTAAACAGAATTAGTTAAGTTAATTATTTAGTTAATCAATTAATTAATATTTAATTTTATCTATCTATTTACTTATTTATTTATTTTAATTCCCTTTTTTTTAAACATTCTGGGGCACGGGCCCCGTTTGTCATAGGGCTAGGGTTAGATTAATTAGGGCCATTAGTGGCTTAACCACGTGGCCACGTCAGCATTTTACGGCGGCTAACCGCCGACGCTAAACAGGGGCGGCAGAGCTCGTCGGCCGGCCATCTCCGGCGACGGCTGGAGCTGTGGGTGGGCTCGGCAGGCCATCGCGACGACGGGCACCAGATGGTGGCCGTGGGGGCTACTGGAGGTGGGCTGCAGGGGCGCCGGCGTTGAGCGGAGCAGCGCGGGGCTCGGCCTCGCAGCGGGCACGCCGTGCGTAGGTAGCAGGGCGCGGCCACGGTGCATGCACGGGCACGGGACGGCACGGGCGTGCAGTGGCCGGACGAGGAGAGGATGGCTCGCGGTGGCCGACGGCGATGCCAACAGCGGCGGTGGTCGCGAGCGCGTGCGCGTGCGTACAGAGACAGGGGGAGGAGGATATGTCGGGGCCTCACCACGGGGCCGTGGGGTCTAGGCAGTGGGGCGTGGGGAAGACGACGGGGACGCGAGGGCGACGGGGAGGCAGTCCGGCGAGTTGGCGGCGCGAGCTCGTGGAGGCCGTTCGGGGAGGACGAGGATGGGTCGGCGATGGTGGCGGGGTCGACTACGGGGGAGAGGTCGAGGCGGCGAGGTCTCCGAGCGGTGGCGGTGCGGCACACAGCGACGGCGCCGATGTCCAAGGGCGTCGGGCTCGTTGCCCCTTCCCGATCCAGATCGGGTCGGGGAAGAGGGGCGAGGGGGAAGGCGAGCCGGAGAGGCGGCGACGAGGAGGACAGCGAGGCGAAGGCGCCGATGCACGCGAGGGGATCGGGCGCGGGGAGATCCTCTCCCCGGCACGATGCGTGCGTGCGTGCTTGTGTGTGTGTGTTGTGTGGTGGCGGCGGGTGAGGGAGACGAGGGGGAGGTGGGGATCGTGAGGGGAAAGTGGGGAGGGGGGTCGCTAGGTTTCGGTCGCCCCAGGGGGCTATAGGCACCGGCTGGGCCGGCCTGGTTGGCCCAGAGGCCAGCTGGGCTGTGGCCCAGTGGGGGGGGGTTCTTTCCCTTTTTTTCTGTTTCCTTTTCTTCCTTTTTTTATTCTATTTCTTTTCAGTTTTCTTTTATTTTAGTTTTATAACATTTAAAAGCGACAACTAATTTGGTGTTATTAAATAGGTCACAGCCTCAAATATTCTGGCACCTTAAATAAAGTGTTTTGCATGTGCTTATTATTTTAAAATCATTTTAGATAATTGTTTTATCGTTGTTTTAGTTTATTTAGTGCATCTAATCATATTATAAAAATGTGGTTTCACCACCATAATTACTTAGGATTTATTGGTCAACCTTAGAACATTTAGTTTTTGACAATTGAAAACTTTTATTATTTGCTTGATTTTGAATTTGAATTCGAACGGGATTTGATGCATCTAGAGGTTAACAACAGTAATCGTGGTGACGTGGCATCGTTAATAGGGAATTACTGTAGTATAACTATCCGGGCGTCACAACATTGGAATCCTCGCAACACCTAGATTGGGACCTTGGCGGCACCGACACATGCAACGACGAGTGGCCCACAACCTCATCCCAACTCCTGGCCATCGAACGACAAGGTTGGACGGATGGGGAGCAGCTCCGCTAACGAGGAGCACAAATGACCGGAGAGCCACCGCAAGTGATTGGAGAGCGATCACAAGCAACTGGAGAGCGAGCACGACAGAACCTCTCCCGATGACCAGGGCGACGACAGTGAATGCATCTGAATGGCTCACGGCATGCACCGACTTGGTGGCCACGCTCGAGGCAACGAAAGCACCTTCCTCAAGCCCAACGCTTGAAGGCGAGGCTACGCTCGAGACCTTCCCTCGATGGCTCGGGGGGAGCGCGTCGGCCAGAACGTTGTTGGAAATATGCCCTAGAGGCAATAATAAAATGGTTATTATTGTATTTCCTTGTTCATGATAATTGTCTATTATTCATGCTATAATTTTATTGACCGAAAACCGCAATACATGTGTGAATACATAGACCACAACATGTCCCTAGTGAGCCTCTAGTTGACTAGCTCGTTGATCAATAGATGGTCATGGTTTCCTGACCATGGACATTGGATGTCATTGATAACGGGATCACATCATTAGGAGAATGATGTGATGGACAAGACCCAGTCCTAAGCATAGCACAAGATCGTGTAGTTCGTTTGCTAAAAGCTTTTCTAATGTCAAGTATCATTTCCTTAGACCATGAGATTGTGCAACTCCCGGATACCGTAGGAATGCTTTGGGTGTGCCAAACATCACAACGTAACTGGGTGGCTATAAAGGTGCACTACAGGTATCTCCGAAAGTGTTTGTTGGGTTGGCACGAATCGAGACTGGGATTTGTCACTCCGTGTGACGGAGAGGTATCTCTGGGCCCACTCGGTAATGCATCATCATAATGAGCTCAATGTGACTAAGTAGTTAGTCACGGGATCATGCATTACGGAACGAGTAAAGTGACTTGCCAGTAACGAGATTGAACGAGGTATTGGGACACCGACGATCGAATCTCGGGCAAGTAACGTACCGATTGACAAAGGGAACTGTATACGGGATTGATTGAATCCCCGACATCGTGGTTCATCCGATGAGATCATCGTGGAACATGTGGGAGCCAACATGGGTATCCAGATCCTGCTGTTGGTTATTGGCTGGAGAACGTCTCGGTTATGTCTACATGTCTCCCGAACCCGTAGGGTCTACACACTTAAGGTTCGATGACGCTAGGGTTATAGGGAAGGTATGTACGCGGTTACCGAATGTTATTCGGAGTCCCGGATGAGATCCCGGACGTCACGAGGAGTTCTGGAATGGTCCAGAGGTGAAGATTGATATATAGGACGAAGGGTTTTGGAGTCCGAAAGTGTTCCGGAGGTACCGGGTGATGACCAGCATGACCGAAAGGTATTTCGGGAGCCCCGGCAAGTGTTGGGGGGCTTCATGGGCCAAGGGAAGGGGGAAAACCAGCCCACTAAGGGGCTGTGCGCCCCCCTCACCTATTCCCATGTGACCAGGGGGTTTGGGGCGCCCCATCTAGGGTTCCCACCTCCTGGCTTGGGGGCCAAGTCACCCAAAGGGGAGATCCCATCTGCCCTGGCCGCCGCCCCCCTAGGGGAAACCCTAGGGCGCCTCCCCCTCCCCTTGCCCCTATATATAGTGGAGGTTTTGGGGCTGCCCAACACATGAATCTCTCTCCCAAGGCGCAGCCCTACCTCTCTCCCTACTCGTCTCTCGTAGTGCTTGGCGAAGCCCTGCTGGAGTACCGCGCTCCTCCACCACCACCACACCATCGTGCTGCTGCTGGACGGAGTCTTCCCCAACCTCTCCCTCTCTCCTTGCTGGATCAAGTTATGGGAGACGTCACCGGGCTGCACGTGTGTTGAACGCGGAGGCACCATTCTTTGGTGCTTAGATCGGATTCGACCACGATCTGAATCGCTTAGTGAACGACTCCACCGACCGCGTTCTTGTAACGCTTCCGCATCGCGATCTTCAAGGGTATGAAGATGCACTCCCCTCTCTCCCGTTGCTAGTTACTTTATAGATTGATCTTGGTGATGCGTAGAAAATTTTGAATTTCTGCTACGTTCCGCAACAGTGGCATCATGAGCTAGGTCTATTGCGTAGATTCTATGCACGAGTAGAACACAAGTAGTTGTGGGTGTTGGTTTGTTCAATTTGCTTACCGTTACTAGTCCTATCTTGATTCGGCGGCATCGTGGGATGAAGCGGCCCGGACCGACCTTACACGTACGCTTACGTGAGACAGGTTCCACCGACTGACATGCACTTGTTGCATAAAGGTGGCTAGCGGGTGCCAGTCTCTCTCACTTTAGTCAGATCGGATTCGATGAAAAGGGTCCTTATGAAGGGTAAATAGCAATTGGCATATCACCATTGTGTCTTTTGCGAAGGTAAGAAACGTTCTTACTAGAAACCCATAACAGCCACGTAAAACATGCAACAACAATTAGAGGACGTCTAACTTGTTTTTGCAGGGTATGCTATGTGATGTGATATGGCCAAAAGAATGTGATGAATGATATATGTGATGTATGAGATTGATCATGTTCTTGTAATAGGAATCACGACTTGCATGTCGATGATTATGACTACCAGCAGGAGCCATAGGAGTTGTCTTAATTTATTGTATGACCTGCGTGTCATTGAAAATGCCATGTAATTACTTTACTTTATTGCTAAACCGTTAGCCATAGTAGTAGAAGTAATAGTTGGCGAGACAACTTCATGAAGACACAATGATGGAGATCATGATGATGGAGATCATGGTGTCATGCCAGTGACGAAGGTGATCATGTCGTGCCTCAAGATGGAGATCAAAGGCGCAAGATGATATTGGCCATATCATGTCACTTTATGATTTGCATGTGATGTTTGTCATGTTTACATCTTATTTGCTTAGAACGACGGTAGCATAAATAAGATGACTCCTCGCTAAAATTTCAAGAAAGTGTTCCCCCTAACTGTGCACCATTGCGAAGGTTCATTGTTTCGAAGCACCACGTGATGATCAGGTGTGATAGATTCTAACATTTACATACAACGGGTGTAAGCCAGATTTACACACGCAAAACACTTAGGTTGACTTGACGAGCCTAGCATGTACAAACATGGCCTCAGAACACAAGAGACCGAAAGGTCGAACATGAGTCGTATAGTGGATATGATCAACATGAAGATGTTCACCGATGATGACTAGTCCGTCTCACGTGATGATCGGACACGGCCTAGTTGACTCGGATCATGTATCACTTAGATGACTAGAGGGATGTCTATCTGAGTGGGAGTTCATCAAATAATGTGATTAGATGAACTTAATTATCATGAACATAGTCAAAAAGGGTCTTTACAAATTATGTCGTAAGCTCGCGCTTTAGTTCTACTGTTTAGATATGTTCCTAGAGAAAATATAGTTGAAAGTTGATAGTAGCAATTATGCGGACTGGGTCCATAAACTGAGGATTGTCCTCATTGCTGCGCAGAAGGCTTATGTCCTTAATGCACCGCTCGGTGTGCTGAACCTCGAACGTCGTCTGTGGATGTTGCGAACATCTGACATACACATTTTGATGACTACATGATAGTTCATTAATGTTAAATGGTTTAGAATTGTGGCGCCGAAGACGTTTTTGAAACGTCACGGAACATATGAGATGTTCCAAGGGCTGAAATTGGGATTTCAGGCTCGTGCCCACATCAAGAGGTATGAGACCTCCAACGAGTTTATTAGCCTACAAACTAAGGGAGAAAAGCTCAATCATTGAGCTTGTACTCAGATTGTCTGGGTACAATAATCACTTGAATCGAGTGGGAGTTAATCTTCCAGATGAGATAGTGATGTTTCTCCAAAGTCATTGCCACCAAGCTACTAGAGCTTCGTGATGAACTATAACATATTAGGGATAGATATGATGATCCTTGAAATATTCACGATATTTGACACCGCGAAAGTAGAAAACAAGTAGGAGCATCAACTGTTGATGGTTAGTGAAACCACTAGTTTCAAGAAGGGCAATGGCAAGAAGGGATACTTCATGAAATGGCAAATCAGCTGCTGCTCTAGTGAAGAAACCCAAGGTTGAACCCAAACCTGAGACTAAGTGCTTCTGTAATAAGGGGAACAATCACTAGAGTAGAATTACGCTAGATACTTGGTAGATAAGAAGGCAGGCAAGGTCAACAGAAGTGTATTGGATATACATTATATTAATGTGTACTCTACTAGTACTCCTAGTAGCACCATGGTAATAGATACCGGTTCGGTTGCTAAGTGTTAGTAACTCGAAATAAAAGGCTACGGGATAAACGGAGACTAGCTAAAGGCGAGGTGACGATATGTGTTGGAAGTATTTCCAAGGTTGATGTGATCAAACATCGCACGCTCCCTCTACCATCGGGATCGGTGTTAAACCTAAATAATTTTTATTTGGTGTTTGCGTTGAGCATAGACATGATTGGATTATGTCTATCGCAATACGGTTATTCATTTAAGGAGAATAATGGTTACTCTGTTTATTTGAATAATACCTTCAATGGTCTTGCACCTAAAATGAATGGTTTATTGAATCTCGATCGTAGTGATACACATGTTCATGCCAAAAGATATAAGATAGTAATGATAGTACCACCTACTTGTGGCACTACCATGTAAGTCATATTGGTATAAAACGCATGAAGAAGCTCCATGTTGATGGATCTTTGGACTCACTCATTTTTGAAAAGTTTGAGACATGCGAACCATGTCTATTGGTATGTACGCATGAAGAAACTCCATGCAGATGGATCGTTTGAACTCACTTGATTTTGAATCACTTGAGACATGCAAATCATACCACATGGGCAAGATGACTGAAAGCCTGGTTTCAGTAAAATCGAACAAGAAAGCAACTTGTTGGAAGTAATGCATTTTGATGTGTGCGGTCCAATGAGTGCTGAGGCACGCAGTGGATATCGTTATGTTCTTACTTCACAGATGATTTGAGTAGATACCGAGTATATTTACTTGATAAAACACAAGTCTGAATTATTGAATGGTTCAAGTAATTTCAGAGTGAAGTTGAAGATCATCGTGACAAGAGGATAAAATGTCTATGATATGATCATAGAGATGAATATCTGAGTTGCGAGTTTGGTACACAATTGAGACATTGTGGAAATTGTTTCACAACTAAACACCACCTGGAACACCATAGTGTGATGGTGTGTACGAACATCATAGATGCACCCCATTGGATATGGGGCATACCATGATGTCTCTTATCGAATTACCACTATCGTTCATGGGTTAGGCATTAGAGACAAACACATTCACTTTAAATAGGGCACCACGTAACTCCGTTGAGACGACACCGTATGAACTATGGTTTGGAGAAACCTAAGTTGTCGTTTCTTAAAAGTTTGGGGCCGCGACACTTATGTGAAAAGTTTCAGGCTGATAAGCTTGAACCTAAAGCGGATAAATGCATCTTCATAGGACACCCAAAAACAGTTGGGTATACCTCCTATCTCAGATCTGGAAGCAAAAGGGATTGTTTCTACTAACGGGTCCTTTCTCGAGGAAAAGTTTCTCTCGAAAGAATTGAGTGGGAGGATGGTGGAGACTTGATATGGTTATTGAACCGTCACTACAACGAGTGTGTAGCAGGGCACATGAAGTTGTTCCTGTGGCACCTACACCAATTGAAGTGGAAGCTGATGATAGTGATCATGAAGCCTCGGATCAAGTCACTGCCGAACCTCGTAGGACAACAAGGACGCATACTGCTTCAGAGTGGTATGGTAATCCTGTCTTGGAGGTCATGTTGCTAGACAACAATGAACCTACGAGCTATGGAGAAGCGATGGTGGGCCCGGATTCCGACAAATGGCTCGAGGCCATAAAATCCGAGAGAAGATCCATGTATGAAAACAAAGTATAGACTTTGGCAGAACTACCCGATGGTCGTAAGGCTGTTGAGTACAGATGGATTTTAGAAGGAAGACGGACAATGATGGTAAGTGTCACCATTAAGAAAGCTCGACTTGTCGTGAAGATATTTTCCGACAAGTTCAAGGAGTTGACTGCGATGAGACTTTCTCACTCGTAGCGACGCTAAAGAGTCTGTTGGAATTATATTAGCAGTTATTGCATGATTTATTGCAGATAGGATGTCAAAAACATTGTTCCCTCGATGATATTCTTGAGGAAAGGTTGTATGTGATACAACCAAAAGGTTTTGTCAATCCTAAAAGATGCTAACAAGTATGCAAAGCTCCAACAATCCTTCTAAGGACTGGAATACGCATCTCGGAGTTGGAATATACGCTTTGATGAGATAATCAAAGATTTTGGGTTTATACAAAGTTTATGAGAAACTTGTATTTCCAAAGAAGTGAGTGGGAGCACTATAGAATTTTTGATGAGTATATGTTATTAACATATTGTTGATCAGAAATGATGTAGAATTTCTGGACAGTATATAGGGTTATTTGAAAAGTGTTTTTCAATGGAAAACCTGGATTAAGATGCTTGAACATTGAGCATCAAGATCTATAAGGATAGATAAAAAACGCTTAATAGTACTTTCAAATAAATACATACAGTGACAAGATTTTTGAAGGAGTTCAAAAATAGATCGGCAAAGAAGGAGTTCTTGGCTGTGTTATAAAGTGTGAATATTGAGTAAGACTCAAGACATGACCACGGCAGAAGAGAGAGAAAGGACGAAGGTCGTCCCCTATGCTTCAGACGTAGGCTCTATAGTATACTATGATGTGTACCGCACCTGAAGTGTGCCTTGCCATGAGTCAGTCAAGGGGTACAAGAGTGATCCAGGAATAGATCACAGGACAACGGTCAAACTTAACCTTAATAACTAGTGGACTAAGGAATTTTCTCGGTTATGGAGGTGGTAAAAGAGTTCGTCGTAAAGGGTTACGCCGATGCAAACTTTGACACTAATCCGGATTATTCTGAGTAGTAAACTGGATTCGTATAGTAGAACAGTTATTTGGAATAGCTCCAAATAAAGCGTGGTAGCTGCATCTAGGAGATGACATAGAGATTTGCAAAGCACACACGGATCTGAAAGGTTCAGATCCGTTGACTAATAACCTCTCTCACAAGCGACATATGATCAAACCCCATGGGTGTCAACTCATTACAATCACATAGTGATGTGAACTAGATTATTAACTCTAGTGCAAGTGGGAGACTGTTGGAAATATGCCCTAGAGGCAATAATAAAATGGTTATTATTGTATTTCCTTGTTCATGATAATTGTCTATTATTCATGCTATAATTGTATTGACCGGAAACCGCAATACATGTGTGAATACATAGACCACAACATGTCCCTAGTGAGCCTCTAGTTGACTAGCTCGTTGATCAATAGATGGTCATGGTTTCCTGACCATGGACATTGGATGTCATTGATAACGGGATCACATCATTAGGAGAATGATGTGATGGACAAGACCCAATCCTAAGCATAGCACAAGATCGTGTAGTTTGTTTGCTAAAAGCTTTTCTAATGTCAAATATCATTTCCTTAGACCATGAGATTGTGCAACTCCCGGATACCGTAGGAATGCTTTGGGTGTGCCAAACGTCACAATGTAACTGGGTGGCTATAAAGGTGCACTACAGGTATCTCCGAAAGTGTCTGTTGGGTTGGCACGAATCGAGACTGGGATTTGTCACTCCGTGTGATGGAGAGGTATCTCTGGGCCCACTCGGTAATGCATCATCATAATGAGCTCAATATGACTAAGTAGTTAGTCACGGGATCATGCATTACAGAACGAGTAAAGTGACTTGCCGGTAACGAGATTGAACGAGGTATTGGGATACCGACGATCGAATCTCGGGCAAGTAATGTACCGATTGACAAAGGAAATTGTATATGGGATTGATTGAATCCCCGACATCGTGGTTCATCCAATGAGATCATCGTGGAACATGTGGGAGCCAACATGGGTACCCAGATCCCGTTGTTGGTTATTGGCCGGAGAACATCTCGGTCATGTCTACATGTCTCCCGAACCCGTAGGGTCTACACACTTAAGGTTCGATGACGCTAGGGTTATAGGGAAGGTATGTACGCGGTTACCGAATATTGTTCGGAGTCCCAGATGAGATCCCGGACGTCACGAGGAGTTCCGGAATGGTCCGGAGGTGAAGATTGATATATTGGACGAAGGGTTTTGGAGTCTGGAAGTGTTTCGGAGGTACCGGGTGATGACCAGCATGACCGAAAGGTATTTCGGGAGCCCCGACAAGTGTTGGGGGGCTTCATGGGCCAAGGGAAGGGGGGAAAACCAGCCCACTAAGGGGCTGTGCGCCCCCTCACCTATTCCCACGTGACCAGGGGGTTTGGGGCACCCCATCTAGGGTTCCCACCTCCTGGCTTGGGGGCCAAGTCACCTAAAGGGGAGATCCCATCTGCCCTGGCCGCCGCCCCCCTAGAGGAAACCCTAGGGCGCCTCCCCCTCCCCTTGCCCCTATATATAGTGGAGGTTTTGGGGCTGCCCAACACATGCGTCTCTCTCTCCCAAGGCGCATCCCTACCTCTCTCCCTCCTCGTCTCTCGTAGTGACGGCGAAGCCCTGGTGGAGTACCGCGCTCCTCCACCACCACCACGCCGTCGTGCTGCTGCTGGATAGAGTCTTCCCCAACCTCTCCCTCTCTCCTTGCTGGATCAAGGTATGGGAGACGTCACCGGGCTGCACGTGTGTTGAATGCGAAGGCACCGTTCTTTGGTGCTTAGATCGGATTCGGCCGCGATCTGAATCGCTTAGTGAACGACTCCACCGACCGTGTTCTTGTAACGCTTCCGCATCGCGATCTTCAAGGGTATGAAGATGCACTCCCCTCTCTCTCGTTGCTAGTTACTCCATAGATTGATCTTGGTGATGCGTAGAAAATTTTGAATTTCTGCTACATCCCCCAACAAACGTCGCCCCCGACCCACACGCACCCAACCCGCCTCGGCTACAATAGCGGCGGTGGCAGCAGAGAGGCCGTTGCATGCCGACACTGAAGATGGACCAAGCAGAGGAGAGCCCAACTTCTCTGGTGCCTCTGCCAGAGCATTGGGAGCTCCCTGCACTCCTGCCGCCACATCTGTCACAGGAACCGGCACGGCCGGCGTCGAAGGAAACAACAACGTCTGAGGAGCCAGGGTTGACGGCGCGGCGCTGGCAAGAGCAGCGTCAGCAGAGGCCGGGGACAGAAGACACCCAGGCCCTCCATCCAGCAGGCCAGGGGCACGAACTGGAGCAGCATGCGCGACGTCCAGGGTGGACAACGCGGCGACGCCGGCCGGCCGGGGGCTCAGCAGGGAGCGCAAGCCGGATTGCGCCGTCGGAGATGCTGCCACATCCGGCCTCGGCGGGAGTCCGGCGCGGGACAGACGACCACCAGCTGCCGGGGCGGCCCTGCGGGCGGTAAGTGCAGCCGCGGCCAGTGTGGCGGCCGACGGAGCCGGAGACGACGACACGGACACGAGGGCCATGGGCAGCTCAGCGAGAGCCTGGAGGGGAGAAGGAGTGCAGCGGAGAGAGGACGCGGAGAGCATCCCGGATCTAGTCTCGCCGGCTGGAATGGTGGCCGGAGGAAGGAGATCAATTGGGCGCCGCCTGCGGGCGCGGGGTTGCAGGAGCCATCACATGCCCGTTTTAGGCTTAACGGTACAGGGCGCACACCCCTTTCACCGGACTGGGCCGGCCCACGTTACTTTTTTTAAAGACGCAAAAAACAGCGTCCCCACGGTTACTCGAACTGGCGATCTCCTTGCTCAGAGTTCGTTGTCACAACCAACCAGCCAACCTACTTGACGTGTTTACTACTGGCCTTTTTCTTCTTATAATCTTTTTTTTTATTTGCTGGAATGGTTTTTTTTCGTTTTTGGAACAGTTTTTTCTTCTTCCTTTTTTATTGGAACGGTTTTGTTCATATTTTCTTTTCTGCAAAATGCGTGAACATTTTCTGCAAAATCGATGAACTTTTCTAACCAAATTCCATGAACTTCTTTCAAAATTGATGAACTTTTTTTCAAATTCAATGAATTTTTTTTGAAAACCAGTGAACTTTTTTAAATTCGATGAACTATTTTCGAATTGGATGAACTATTTTCAATATCCAAAATATGTTCAGATTTTTCGAAATTCGTTTGACTTTTCAGAAAATGTTTTTCGAAATTCCAAATTGTGTTCATGTTTTCGAATTCTGTTCACGTTTCAAAAATAGTTCTGAATTCCAAATTTTTGTTGACCGTATTGAAGAAAAATGTTCACCATACATTGGAAAAATGTTCAGTGGGTATAAAATATGTTCATCATGTATAGTAATTTTGTTCAGCATGCATTCAAAAGGAGTTCATCATATTTTAAAAAAAGTTCTACGTGTATTTGAATATTGTTCACTATACATTGAAAAAATATTCAGTGTGTATTAAAAATGTTCATCGTGATGAGAAATTTTGTTCAGCATGTATTCAAAAAAAGTTCAGCGTATTTTAAAAAAATGTTCAGTGTTCTTTGAATAATGTTCACCCTATACTAAGAAAATGTTCAATGTGTATTCAGAACTATTTTTGAATACGCGGACCTTTTTTTGCATGCCCAAGAACTCCATCCGTAATGTTTAAACATATTTTCAATAATTGAAATGTATAAGTGCCACAATGTATTGTGCAATAAATAGCGCGTCTATTTGCTGTTTATTTAAACTTTCGCGGTGGGAATATCGGCTAGCAGTTAGGTGGTGCAGTGACTAGCCTCACTGTGTGGAAGCGGGAGGGCGCGAGGTCAAATCCCGGTCGGGAGGTATTTTTGGCTGTCATTTTTCTCTCGTTGCTTTGTTGCGTGATCGTGGGCCGGCCCATCCAACCGCTGCTGCTTTGTTGCGTGATCGTGGGCCGGCCCATCCAACCGCTGCTGCGGGCGCCAGATCCTTGCGCGGCGCTGAAGGCGCCCTATAGGAGTCCCCTTGTATTTGGGCATTTCCTATTTGGCGCCACAGGCGCCAGTTAACGTGCATTTTGTGAACTGGCGCCTGTGGCGTCCGTAAATGGGCCGGCCCATCTAGGCGCCGGTTGACGATTTTTTAAAATTATGTGAACTTTTTTGAGACTGATGAACTCTTTTGAATATTGATGAAATTTTTCGAAATTTAATGAAATTTTTTCTTGAAAATGGAAGAACTTTGTTTTTATTTGTGAACTTTTTGTTCAGTTCCATGAACTTTTTTCCAATTTCTATTAAATTTCTCATGTTTAATGAACTTTTTTTCAAATTTATGAACTTTTTTGAGATTGATGAACTTTTTTGAATATTGATGAATTTTTCGAAATTTCATGAACATTTTTCTTGAAAATGGATGAACTTTTTTTTCAAATCCATGAACTTTTTATAAAAATACCTGAACTTTTTTTCAATTTCTATGAATTTTTTTCAATTTAATGAACTTTTTTCCAATTTGAATGCACTTTTTTTCAAATTGATGAACTTTTCTCAAAATTGATGAACCATTTTTAAAGATATGAACGTATTTTGTCAAATGGATGAACTTTTTTTCTGTAAATCTGTAAAAGATTCTAGATTTTATATTTTTATTTTCGTAACAAAAAATATTTAAAAAAACTGGGGGCAGCATGCTAGTGGGCCGGCCCATGCTAGCAGCACTGCAGGCGCCGGATCGTTAACGGGCGCCTGCAGCGCTGTATAGGAGCTCCCATGTATTTGAGGTGGCCCGTCTATTTCTTTTCCACATTGGTTTGGGTTAGAAGGCTCACCGGGTTTCTGGGCCGGTTTCTCTGCGTTTTTTTCTTCTGTTTTTATGGTTCTTCTCTATTTGTTTTTCTCTTTTCCTTTATAATTTTTCGTTTTCGTTTTCCATTTTTTCTGTTTTATTTGTCTTCGAAACATGGAATCCTTAAAATTTGTAAACATTCCTAAAATCCATGAACATATTTTAAAAATCATGAATTTTTTATAAATTCACAAAAAATATAAGTCCACAACTTTTTAAAAATCCATGATGTTTTACAAATCAGTGACATTTTTCCAGATTCGTGAAAAAACTTTTTAAAAATACATGAACATTTTTCAAATACACAGGCTTTTCTTAATTTGTGAATATTTTTGAATTATTGTTAGTGGAGCGCCGGTGAATCATTGTTGCCCCTTTTTATATAAATAGACATTCAAAAATAAAAAAAGTTCACCTTTTTATTATAGCACGTTAGTGGTATCACAAGAAAAAAGACCCGTGAGCGAGCTGACCAGTGTACGTGTTTGAACGGGCGAGCCTACTAGGTCACAACCCATGCACGCATCCATATATGCTTTAACAACAATTTGCCGCTTAAGGCATGGTAGCAGAGCCCCGGTGAATCATTGTTGCCCCCTTTTCCTTAAAAAAACTATATGAAATTCTGTTTAGGTGGTGGCTGCACGCTAACATTTTAGGGCAACTCTAGCAGTGGACAAAAGCCTCTGTAATTTCATAATAACTGCTTGTTTAGAAGTTGGGGTCCAAAAAATAACCCGGCAGAGTTTTGATGTTTGCCTTTTTTTTTCATTATGCTTGTTTTTAGAGAGTGATTCGTATACGGCCTTTCGGCTTCCATGTCTTGAGCACATGATTCATATTTGGATCGACTGGCTAACAGTCGGTGCATACGACATGAACTGCAACAAAGATAAGACCATTGCGTATGTACCTACCATATGGCAGAGTCATATCATATTCTTACTCCCCCCCATGTCTTGAGCACATGATTAATTTATTTTACGATGGCACGAGATTCATATTGGGGCCGATTAACAGTCGGTACATGCGACGTGAACTGCAATGAAGGTAAGACCATTGTGTATCTACTTACTATATAGTAGAGTGATATCATATTCTTATCGCCCCCCTCGTGTGCGCACCTACCATGAAACTACAATAATCAAAATCATGGGGTTACATATGAACCTATCATGTCTACACTGTTACTTAGTAACATGATGTGGGGTTAGAAATAATGAAGAATTTCATTTTAGATGAGAAATCTAATACTTGTGTTCGTCTCACATTACAGAATAAATGAACAAAAATAAAAACCCACTGAAGATAAATCAATCAAACTTTGCTAAAGTAGACGGATAGATCGGAGAAAAACACAAAGCTATAAAATTACACAACAAAAGAAACTTCAAAAGATTCATATAAATTAAATGAACAATCAAATCATAAATCACAATTAATTAGATCCCAACAAACACACCACAATGATTACATCAGATGAATCTCTGAAGAGATCATTGTATTGAAGATCAAAAGATAGATAGATTGATAGATAGATAGAAATAGGGAGAGAGAGAGAGACATCTAGCTACTACTCTATGGACACGTAGGTCCTGAAAGAACTACTACACATCATCATGGAGGCAGCAAGGTTGATGAAGATGGCCTCCCCAATGACCCCCCCTCCGGAAGAGTGCCAGAACAGGGCTCCAGATGGGATCACATTGGAACAGAGGCTTGCAGCAGCGACAAAATTGTTTCGGGTCTCGCTTCGAGGGTTCCAGAATATATGGGTATTTATAGGCCAATAATTAGGGCAAGCAGAGAATTAGGGGGCCCACAAGCCACCGCGGCGTGCCCTATCCCCTAGGCTGCGCCCCTGGCTACTGCTACCCTCGTGGATCTTCTGGCCTCCTCCCAAAACTTCTAGGGTCTCTTATATTTTAGAAAAAAGTCTAAACGGTTCATTGTGTTTGGACTTCTGTAGATATGGTTTTTCCGGGAAACAAAAAACATGCAAAGAATTTGAACTCGCACTGGGCACTAAATTAATAGGTTAGTCCAGAAAATAATATAAAATGATATAGAAAGCATACAAAAGTGATAATATAATAGCATTTAACAATAAAAAATTATAGATACGTTTGAGACGTATCAACATGCAAATTTAATTCCTGCTCGTCCTCGAGTAGGTACATGATAAACAAAAGAATTTTTGATGTCGAATGCTACCTAACATATTCATGATGAAATGATGCAATGTTGGTATGAATATTGAGATACTAATGATTCAAGGCAACGGTCTATCAATTTGGTATTGAAATAATAATACACACACATGCAGGCAAACAAGTACTGTCTTTCAAAATAAAGATGGTACAGAACATGATCCCTACACACTTAATCACGTTAAGAATGATACGCTAGTCTTCCTAGCATAGAGATATCAAATCATGAACAATCCCAGTGCCAAACGAAGCAATTAAATCATACTCCGGTCGTTCCTAAATATAAGTCTTTTTTAGAGATTCCAATATATACTACATACGGAGCCAAATGAGTGAATCTACACTCTAAAATATGTTTATATACATTCGTATATAGTCCATGTTGAAATCTGTAAATAGACTTATATTTAGGAACGGAGGGAGTAGTTTTGTCGCTTCAAACTTTTCAACTTTCACGCAATACTTGAGCTTGAACCAAGGACTTAACACTTTGGATGGCAAAGATAATGATGATAGGGGTTTTATAAGGGAAGACAAAAAGGTATTGAAAAGTCTGACATCAACGCGTCTTGATCGTCAGGCAATGGAGAGGCCTTACAATTATTGTTAATGCAAGGAGTAGTGATTGCCATGCAACCGATGCACTAGAGCTATAAGTGTATGAAAGCTCTCTATATGAAACTAAGTGGGTGTGCATCCAACTTAGTTGCTCATGAAGACCTCAAACATTTAAGGAAGCTCGTCATCAAAATATGCAAGTCAAGTTCTCATAATGTAAAATTCCCACTAGTATATAAAAATGAAGATCACAAAGACTCTATATGAAATACATGGTGCTACTTTGAAGCACAAGTGTGGCAAGAGGATAGTAGTGTGCCCCTCTCTCTTTTTGTTTCATTTTTTCTCTTTTCTTTGAACGGACTCATGGACCTCATCCCCTCTTTTTCAAGGAATCACAAGTCTCCTCCAATTCATATCCTCACAAGCAGGGGCACACTCTAATAATGCATCACACTTTAGTTTACTTACAACTCGAAACATAAACAATATGATGAATGTATATGAATGCCTCTGGCAGTGTACTAGGATGTGCAATGATCTAATGTAACATGTATTATAATGATGAATGCCACAAATATCATGTCAACTCTATATGATCATGCAAAGCATAATGGCAATGAATGCTTAAGTCATGTAATGAATAGTAACAATGTGAGTTGCATGACAATATATCTTGAGATGCTGTGGAAATGCCATAATAGGTTGGTATGGTGGCTATTTTGAGGAGGATATAATGATGCTTATGTGTGAGAGAGTGTATCATCTCATGGAGTTGGATGCACCCGCGAAGTTTATACCATGTCTCGAGGTGAGAGTGGGCAATGCACGGTACAGAAGAGGCTAGCAAAACATGGATATGTGGAAGTGCTTATAGTCCAAAAACTCATACTAGTCATTTAGAACTCAAATACTTATTGCAAAAGTTTTAGTTGCTCTCGAAGTAAAACATAACTCGCATGCCCCTAGGGGGGAGGTTGGTAGGACTTAACCATCGCGCACCCCTGAGCTGAACACACAAAGGACGTCAATCAAAGATAAATCAAACTCTGACTTCCTCGCTAATGCCAGAGGCTACCACTTTCATGCATAAGGACTCACAAACCTTAAGACCAATATTAATACTTGAGTTTAATCATTTACCAACACACTCATATATTACTACCTCAATATCGCAAAACTATTGCAAAGGATTGAATTTATCATATTTAATGATCTACAAGTCAATGTAAAATTTATTATATCACCATTATATACCTATTATCTTCGGACCAACCATATAACTCATACAAATTACCACTTCCTATTCAACTCTCAAAAAGATTGAAGTGAAGCAAGAGAGTGCAAATAATTTGTACAAAACATATCGCCATGCTCAATCAAATATAAGTGAAGTATAGGAGCAATTGCCTCAACTCAAAAAGATAAAAGTGAAGAACGAATGAGCATTCTATAAATATAAGATGAATGTGTGTCTCTCATAATATGTGTGATCAGGAAACAACGATTGCAAAGACTAGCAAACAAAACCAAATAAAACAAATGATGCTCCAAGCAAAACACATATCATGTGAAGAATAAAAATATAGCTCCAACTAAGATACCGATAGTTTTGAAGATGAAAGAGGGGATGTCATCTCACGCGGCTTGAACTACCTTAGTATTTCCCCAAAGAGGAAGGGATGATGCAGCACAACTATGGTAGGTATTTCCCTCAGTGATGAGACAAAGGTTATCGAACCAGTAGGAGAACCACGCAACACTATGTAAATAGTACCTGCACACAAATAACAAATACTTGCAACCCAATGTAAAAGAGGGGTTGTCAATCCCTCCCTGGTAAAAAGATATATAAAATTGTAGTAGATTGGATAAATATCTCGCGGGAATGTGAGATAAAATAAATAATAATAAATCGCAGCAAGGTATTTTTGGGTTTTTGGATTAATAGATCTGAAAATAAAAGCAAATAAAAATAATATTGAAGGCAAATATGATAAAGAAGAGACTCGGGGGCCGTAGATTTCACTAGAGGATTCTCTCGAGAAAAATAACATACAACGGGTAAACGAATTACTGTTGAGCAATTGATAGAACTTAAAATAATTATGACGATATCCAGGCAATGATCATTATATAGGCATCACGTCCAAGATTTGTTGACCGACTCCTGCCTGCATCTACTACTATTACTCCACACATCGACCGCTATCCAGCACGCATCAAGTGTATTAAGTTCATGGAGAAATGGAGTAATGCAATAAGAATGATGAGATGCTCTAGACAAGATCTATTCATGTAGGAATATATCCCATCTTGTTACCCTTAATAGCAATGATACATACATGTCATGTCCCCTTCTGTCACTGGGATTGAGCACCGTAAGATCGAACCCATCACAAAACACCTCTTCCCATGGCAAGAAAAATCGATCTAGTTGGCCTAACTAAACCAAAGATTCAAATAAGAAATACGAGGCTATAAGAAATCATGCATATAAGAGATCAAAACTCAAATAACTTTCATAGTTAAATAGATCTGATCATAAATTCAAAGTTTATCAGATCCCAATAAACACACCGCAAAAAAAGAGTTACATCAAATAGATCTCCAGGAGACCATTGTATTGAGAATCAACAGAGAGAGAGAGAGGAAGCCATCTAGCTACTAACTACGGACCCGTAGGTCTACAATGAACTACTCACGCATCATCGGAGAGGCACCAATGAGGATGATGAACCCCTCCGTGATGCTGTCTAGATTGGATCTGTGGTTTCTGGAACTTGCGGCAGCTGGAATTGTGTTTTGTCGACTCCCCTAGGTTTTTTGAATTTTCGGGGTATTTATAGAGCAAAGAGGCAATGCGGGAGGCGGCCAAGGTGGGCACAACCCACCAGAGCGCGCCCAGATGGGTTGTGCTCCCCTCAGAGGCCCCCTTTGGTACTTCCTTGGCCCAACTTGTGTCTTCTGGTCCAAAAAAATATCCAAAAAGTTTCGCTGCATTTGGACCCCGTTTGGTATTGATTTTCTGCGAAGTAAAAAAACAAGCAAAAAACAACAACTAGCACTAGGCACTATTGAAGGAAATATGCTCTAGAGGCAATAACAAAGTTGTTATTTTATATTTCCTTATTCATGATAAATGTTTATTATTCATGCTAGAATTTTATTGATCGAAAACTTAAATACATGTGTGAATACATAAACAAATACCGTGTCCCTAGTATGCCGCTACTAGACTAGCTCGTTGATCAAAGATGGTTAACACTACTAGGAAAAGGCTTATACATAGAAGTTTACCAGTAGTGTGTGTTTTGGAGCCCACGCTACTGGTAATTACCAGTAGCGTGTGTTACAAACCGCGCTACTAGTACAGCTTAACAGCAGCGTTGGTTTCTAGAGGGCACGCTACTGGTAAGTTAACCACACCACACCCCCAGCCAAAAAATAGTAGCAGCGTTTGTACTCTAACAAGCGCTACTGTTAAGAATATAGCAGTAGCGTGGGGCCACCAAGAAGCGCTACTGCTACTTCTTCTATGTGTAATCTTTTACTAGTAGCGTGTTTTTTGAGCAAGCGCTATAGATAGTTTTATGTACCAGTAGATATTTTGGCTGGCACACATATGAGTAGCGCGTTTTGGTGCCCTGCGCTACTGCTATGGTCACCAGCCAAAATATCTGCCACCTTTCCCCCTCCCCCTCTTCTCCCCCCTTTCTTTCTCCCCCTCCCTCTTGCACTTGCTTGTTCTTCAATGCTTCCCCCTCTTCTTTGCCCCTCCTCCCCCCTCCATTAGAGCCCCCTCCCTTCCCCTCTTCTTTGCCCTCCACCACCACCCCCTCCATTAATGCCCTCCCTCCCCCTCTTCTTTGCCCTCCCCCTCTTCCATTAATGCCTTCCCTCTTCTCTCCCTCTCCTCTCCCACTATCTCCCTAGCTAGCTAGCTCTCTCTCCCTAGCTAGCTAGCTAGTTTGTTAGAGCTATATATCTAGAGCTACTAGGTAATTAAGAAGAAAGGTGCTCGATATCCCTCTTGACACATAGGTGAGCAAAAAAAGGTGTTTGTGTGGATTGGACCGAAACTATATATATATATATATGGGCGATATGAGAATATATATACCGAATTGTGTGTGGCATAATTTGAGTTGCCTACATTGTGTATTTGATGAAATAATGTGGGTGACATGAGTTGCCTATGTTTTGCCGAAATGTCGATTCAATTCCGTTTCGGCGAATTTCAGGCATGCAAACTCAATATGTCCTATGTTTAGGGAAGGTCATGCCGAATTTTTGTATGAATTTGATCCATGCATGCATATATATGTGGTTAGAATATTTGCTCCGCGCGCAGGTGATCATGAAGGTCAATGGAAGGATGGTGGAAAGATACTGACAATCCGCTGTGGATGACATGTATAAAAAAAGACTGAAGGATGTTTTATGTCCGTGTCGAAAATGCAAAGGAGGAGTCATGCTCGACCCCTTTAAGGGTGGTAAATTCAAGGCGCACCTGCTCATGCATGGTTTCATGCATGGCCATACTCGGTGGATAAGTGAAGATGATGATGAGGACGTCGATGGGGCAGGAAATAACGACACGGGGCCACCAGATGAAGAGATGACCGATTATGTGCCCGAAGAGGAAGACGACCTCAGAAATGTCGATGGCAAAGAGGCAGTTCAAGGCGGAGAAGACGTGGACACGCTGCCGTCTTTGTCGCTACTAAGTTCAGCCATGCAGGACCCACATATTCGAGACCTACTTCGCAAGAAGACGACTAGCTACAGAGCTGCTTCAAGAGAGGAGGCCAAACTGGCGCAACTGGAGGTAGACTCGATGACTCCTTTGTATGATGGTTGCAATCCCGAGGTGACCTACTTGAGTTTCACACTAGAACTTCTAAAGACGAAGGAAAAAAACAAATGGACAGATACAAGCCTGGATGAGCTTCTGAAGTATCTAAAGAAGGTTCTTCCCGTGGGAAGCCTGTGTCCTACTAGTGTCGAGGAGGCAAAGAAAATCGTTTGCCCTCTTGATCTGCCACATATTAGATATCACACATGCATCAATGATTGCATCATATATCGGAACGAGCACGCGAAAAAAACCATCTGTCCAAAGTGCAATGCTTCATGATATAAAAAGGCCGGAAAGAAAGCTCCACAGAAAGTTGTATGGTACTTTCCGATCACTCCGCGTCTACAGCGGTATTTCGTAGATCCTAAGGAAGCAAAGCTTATGCGCTGGCACGCGGAGAGGGTGAAGCCAGATGACGGAGATGAGCCGAAGCTGAGACACCTCGCAGATGCTAACCAGTGGAGAGCATTAAATGCTAAATTTGAATTTTTTGCAAATGATCCAAGGAACATCATGCTTGGCGCTAGTAGTGATGGCATGAATGCATTTGGCAACCAGAACACCAATCATAGCACATGGCCCGTGTTTGTATGGATGTACAACTTCCCCCATGGTTGTGCATGAAGGAAAAATACATACACATGGCTATGCTTATTCAAGGACCGAGACAACCAGGAAATTATATAAATTTGTATCTCGGGTTACTGAAAGAGGAGCTACATACCTTATGGAAAACGCCGGCCAAGACATGGGATGCAAGCAAAGGAGAGTATTTCTACATGAGAGCCGCGCTGATCACGATAGTGCAGGACTATCTTGGTTACGGCTATCTCTCCGACCAGGTGTGCCACGGATATTGCGGATGCACGAGGTGCATGGATGATACAACTTCTCTGCAGCTATCGAAAGATGGCGGGTTTTCGAAAATCGTGTACATGGGGCATCGAAGATGGCTCAAGGAGGATGACCCATGGAGAAAGCATGTAGATCTATTCAATGGTAAGGCTGAGCATCGAGGTCTTCCACGTGAGCGTAGTGGTGCAGAAATATATGAGTTATTGAAGAACTAGGAAGAGTGCACCTCACCGGGAAACACGAAGAAAAAGGCGCCGGAGCCCCTTGTCGGTGTCAAAACCGGCGGATCTCGGGTAGGGGGTCCCGAACTGTGCGTCTAGGCGGCTGGTAACAGGAGACAAGGGACACAATGTTTTTACCCAGGTTCGGGCCCTCTCGGTGGAGGTAAAACCCTACTCCTACTTGATTAATATTGATGGTATGGGTATTACAAGAGTTGATCTACCACAAGATCAGAGAGGCTAAACCCTAGAAGCTAGCCTATGGTATGATTGTTGTTCGTCCTACGGACTAAAACTCTCCGGTTTATATAGACACCGGATAGGGCTAGGGTTACACAGAGTCGGTTACAATGGGAGGAGATCTTCATATTGTATCGCCAAGCTTGCCTTCCACGCCAAGGAAAGTCCCATCCGGACACGGGACGGAGTCTTCAATCTTGTATCTTCATAGTCCGGGAGTCCGGCCAAAGGTCATAGTCCGGCCATCCGGACACCCCCTAATCCAGGACTCCCTCAATAGCCCCTGAACCAGGCTTCAATGACGACGAGTCCGGCGCGCAAATTGTCTTCGGCATTGCAAGGCAGGTTCCTCCTCCGAATACTTCATAGAAGATGTTTGAACACAAGGATAGTGTCTGGCTCTGCAAAAATAAGTTCCACATGCCACCGTAGAGAGAATAATATTTACACAAATCTAATCTGCTGACATGTTCCGCGGCGTGACATCATGCCATGGCCAAGCCTTTATTCATTTTACCGTTCCACCTCAGCGCGTTTAGCGAGGCGGTTTCCTTGGCACGTCTTGTCGAAGCAGAGATCGTGTCCCCTTATCCCGGGATTCTCATCAATACAGGCGTGGGTAACCCAACTGCGCCTTTTGGTATGACTCTCTAATTGAAAGCGAGTCCCACATGGTTACGGGGAGGGCTCTTGGTATTCAACTCCTTTATAAAGAGACCAAGGCTCGATTCCCTCTTCTTTCAATCCAATCGAATCCGCCCCTCGCCTCGAGTTCCAACACTCAAGGTTTCTAGTTTTAGGCACTTCGGACCTCCGACGATGTCCGCTCCAACCTTCAAGGCCGGTGGGTGCCTTCCTCCGTTACGGAAGAACACATGCGAAAGCTGAGAGATGCCAGATATCTAACCGGCGAAATCTCGCATAGGCTGCCTACTCAAGGGCAAGCCATTCCTTCTCCTCAGCCCGATGAGAGCGTGGTGTTCTCACTTCCTTCGGGGGTTAGGTTTCCCGATTGATCCCTTTGTGAGGGGGCTGATGTTCTATTACGGGCTGGAATTTCACGACCTAGCTCCGGAGTCCATCCTCCAAATTTCATCGTTTATCGTAGTGTGCGAAGCCTTCCTCCATATCACCCCTCACTTCGGATTGTGGCTTAAAAGCTTCAAAGTAGAGCCGAAGATGATCGAGGGGCAGCACGCCGAGTGCGGAGGAACTATCATAAGCAAGATAGCCGGCGCTCCATGGCCCGAGGGCACTTTCCAAGAAGAGTTCGGCTTATGGCAACGGGACTGGTTTTATATCACAGCCCCCAGGGGCACCACATGGGTGGTGCCTCCTGCTTTTTGCTCGGGTCCCCCACCACGGCGAGCGTCATGGGTCAACGAAGGGCTTATCTGGAGGCCGTCCAAAGACATGCCCCTACTGCAGGACCGCATTCGAGATCTCCTAGAAAGAGATATTAACCTAACCGTAGTGGCGCAAGTTATGCTGATTCGCCGCACGCTGCCCTGCAAACGTCGCCCTCTCCACCTGTGGGAATTTAATCCGGAGGGACCGCGAGTCCTCCAACATTTTATGGGAGCAACACCCATGGAGTTGTACAAATTTTACTTCGGACCACAAGCAAGGTGTCCGGACTTATCCGAGGACGCAGGTCTGAGCAGCAATCGTCAGGATGTTAAAGTAATTAGCTCCATATTTGGACACACCATCCGTATTTTTATCATAAAGTGGCCCTTTAACAGAGCTATCCTTTGAACAGGAGTGGATAGCGAAGGCAAAGCTTATCAGGTGTCCAGCCCCCCTGCCCGAGACCGCGCCGGATCCCGTGTTAACCAGGATGCTGCAGATTATGCTTTCGGCAGAGGGCGAAGAGGGGAACCAAGCAGATTATGCTGCTGAAAATATGGTAGACGAGATCTGTTTTCTGGAACTTGGAATACTGGCCCATACTCGACATGCCTCATAGCCTTGATCAAATGCATATCACAAAAAATATCCTTGAGAGTTTGCTTGGAACATTGATGAACATGCCGGAGAGGACCAATGATGGGACGAAGGCAAGAAATGACTTGGAATTTTTGAATATCAGGAAAGATCTCCAAATGCTTGGTAAAAGGTCAGAGGAGACCGAGACGGAGACGGAGACGGAAGATAGGGGCAAAAAAGTAAACAAGAAGGAAGAACAATATTGCCCCCCCTCTTTCTTCACCTTAGATCCGAAGGAGGTCGATCAATTGTTCAAGTGCCTTGCCGGAATCAAAGTTAGTTCCAGATACTGTGGGAAGATAAGCAGATATCTGGACACTAAGAAAAAAAGGTTTAGTGGGATGAAGTCTCACGACTGTCATGTGATGATGACGCAGTTACTCCCGGTTGCACTTAGAGGGATTATGGACACACATGTGCGTGAGACGCTTACTGACCTATGCCACTTTTTTGATGCTATCTCTTGAAAGTCGATCAGTGTGAAGAAACTCCATAGGCTATAGGAAGAGATCGTTGTCATACTAAATGAGCTAGAGATGTACTTCCCGCCCACATTCTTTGATGTCATGGTGCATCTATGTGTCCACATCATGGACGACATCATCGACCTAGGGCCGACATTCCTGCATAGCATGATGCCGCCCGAGAGGATGAATGGGGTCATCAAAGGATTCGTTCGTAACATGTCCCGTCCAGAGGGAAGCATAGCCCAGGGATATCTGACCAAAGAGTGCATCTCTTTCTGTGAGAGTTATCTGACCAAAGACCCTGTTGTTGGTTTGCCCGTCAACAAGCACTATGGAAGGCTTGAAGGCGAAGGTCACACCAACAATCATAGGTATGTGAATGTGTTACGCTCGGGCCGACAAAACAAACTTGACAAGGCAAACTTAGTAGTGCTACAACACTTAGATGTGCTAGAAGATTTCGTGACACTGCACAAAGAGACCATCGCAAAGAAGTACCGTGACTGTGGGGTTCACAGGACGGACGCTGAAGTTATTAGAGAGCACAACTCCACTTTTGTGCGTTGGTTCAAAGAGCGAGTTCTGGCTAATCCCCCGAAAGAGGGTTGTCCAAACGAAACACTCATATACACCTTAGCACATGGCCCCTCGACCAACCTCATGACTTGTCAAGCATACGATATCAACGGATACACGTTCTACACGGAGGAGAAAGATATAAACAGCGATGACCAAAACTCAGGGGTGACGATGGAAGCCATGACCGGGAATGTAATTGAAAGATATTACGAAAGGGTCGAAGAGATATGGGAGCTTAACTACTCTGGATTGCATAGCGCGACAATGTTCCGTGTCAGATGGGCTAAGAATGTACATAGAGAAAACCGACATTTCACTACCATGTGTATACCCGACTCCGATAGCGGTACCGTCAACGCCATCGCCAAAAATGAGCCATGGGTACACGCTAAACACGTGACACAATGTTTCTTCATAACTGATCCGATCAATCCCAGCTGTGTTGTCGTGAGGAGAAGCAAAAGGAGCATCGCCGGAATGGATGGAGTCGCCAAAGAGGAAGACTATGAGCAGTACAGTGATCCGATGAGGGAAGATGATGCTGATGACGACGAAACATACGTTTAAAGAAGAATGAAGACTACATTACCTATGAAAGAACGTAATCCCTGAAGAAGGAAAAGTCACGACCATGGGCTCAATTATTCGACAACGAACAAAAGAGGGAAGAAGATCAGTCTAGAGCGTCGTCGTCGCCCAAGCTGACAAAGTAATCCCCAAAGTTTGTGTGTGTCTAGCTATTTTGTATACCGCTGATAGCGGTCAAATGATGTAAGATATATTATACTAATTATTATCCAGAGGGTAACAGTGGTATTGCTCAAATGACAGACCAAATTAAAGGAAGGAAAGTGCAAAAGAAAGATAAGAAAAAGAAAAGTGCAAATGAAAGAAAAAGAAAAACAAAAAAAGAAAAAGAAAAAGAAAGGAAGTTTTGCACAATGAAATGAAAAGAAAAAGAAAAAGGAACTAATAAGTTGTGGAAAATGAAATGCAAGAAAAATAAAAAAGAAAAAGAAAAATAAAAAAAGAAAAAAGGGAAAAAGTTAGCAGTAGCGCGTTTTATCCTGGGCAGCGCTATAGCTAAAAAAAGAAAAATAAAAAAAAATAAAAAAATAAAAAAAATAGCTATAGCGCGTTTTTGCTGGACCAACTCTATAGCTAACTTAGCTATAGCGCGTTTTGCTAACACGCGCTATAGCTAAGTTGCCTACAGCACTGGTCAGCTAGCTTCCCTCTTTCCTGTCTCTCTCACTCGCGCCGCTCGTTGATCCCCTTTTCGACGCCACCGCCGCCGCCGCCCCGCCCACGCCGCCGCCGCCGCCGTACCGCCCACGCTGCCGCCGATGCCGCCCCGCCCACGCCGCCGCCGCCGCCAGCCCCGCCCCGCTCCGCCCACGCCGCCGCCAACGCCAGCCCCGCCTCACCCACGCCGCCGCCGACGCCAGCCCCGACCCTGACATCGGCCACCAACCCCCTCCCGCTCCGGTATGGCCCCCGCCCCCTCTTCCTTCCTCTCCGACCCCTCAGCCCCGACTCTCTCTCTGACCCCCTCCCGCTCAAGTATATCTCTGCAGATCAGCGACCCCGGCGACCCCGACGCCAGCCACCGACCCCGACCCCTTAGCGCCTCCCTCTGTGAAGCAGCCAGCGATGCCCAGCAACGCCAGCGAGCACTAGACAGGTGCCTTTCCTTCCCCTCCCCAGTGTTAGTTAGTGTTAGTTAGTGCTAGTTAGTGTTAGTTAGTGTATTCTGTTAGCTTAATTTAATTGCTGTTAGTGTTAGTTAGCTTAATTTGCTGTTAGTGCTAGTTAGTTAATTGCTGTTAGTGTTAGTTAGTGTTAGTGTTAGCCCAGTGAAGGTGCTTAGCTTAATTGCTGTTAGTGCTAGTTAGTTAGTGTATTCTGTTAGCTTAATTGCTGTTAGTGTTAGTTAGCTTAATTTGCTGTTAGTCTTTGTTTTTAAATGAAAATGAAAATGAGAATTATAGTTTTTGAAAATTAGCTTATGTTACTGTCCATTTTGAAAATGAGGATATTTAATGGAAGTGTTTGAAAATTTGGTCACTCTCTCTCTCTCTGACCAAATTAGGTCTTTCTACAGATCGAAGCTAGGCGCAGATCGACGAGGAGGAGAAGGACACCCTCAACCCCCCGGCCACCCTCTGCCCCGGCGACCCCGACCCCGATCCCAACCCCGAGGTGCGCCACCCCCTCTTCCCTCCCTCTTCATATGTCAGCACATAATGATGCAAGGGGGAGTGTTCATAATGATGCAATGGGGAGTGGAGCTGTTAGATTGATTAATGAGCTGTTAGATTGGTATAGTTGATGTTTTTTGCATCAGTTGGGCAGCAATGGTCATGATTGTGTATATGTTAGCAGCAACAAAGTCTGTGATGTTTGTTTCAGCTTCTTAGAGTGCTCATAATGTGGCTGTTAAAATGGTTGTTAGAGTGCTGAAATGCTTGTTGTTAAAAAAGTGACCTATGTTTTGCCGGAAATGTTGATTCATTTCCATTCCGACAAATTTCAGGCGCTCTATATGTGCACTTTCTAGCAAAGGCCATGCCAAAAATATCCATGAATTTCGGCATGACTTGTGCTAGAAGGTTGGACATATCGAGTGCTCGAGATTTATCGCTCCGGGAATGAAACGACATTTCCGGCAAAACAAAGGTCACTTTTTTTTGTCATTATTCACTTTATTATATAAAGCTCGATAATTAAACGACTATGACATTGAACCCTAGGAAACATGACCGACACCGATGAGGCCAAAGGTTCCCAGTCACAATTAGGTTGAGCACACGCCTACCTCGACTTTCTAGCGGATCAGGAGAGACAGCAAGCTGGGTGTCAGGACCCCCTTGTCATGACGGAGGACGACAGTGGTGGCACCAGCACCGACACTGATGCCACCAACGACAGCGGCGCTGAGACTGGCACTGATGATGTTGCTAACTACAACACGGAAGGTGGGACCTCCCAAGCCAGTGAGGGAAAGAAGGAAAAGAGGACACGACGCCCAAATGAGCTCAGCACCGGAAGACTGGTGGTCACGGTGGTGCACCCTGGCGAGGTCGAGCCAATAGAGCCGCGAGAAGTGGCAGCGTGTTATGGCAACAAACTAGCATGCATCCTACAGGATACCGCTAAAATCAACACCACAAAAATACGGAAGAATGAACATTTGAAGAAGCTACTCCTAACTAGGTTGCACGCAAGATTCTTGTTCCCCGGTCAGAATGACGATGTCGACCCATGGGATGATGATGCCATGAAAAAAATTTAACAACAAAGCCCTAGGGAAGTTCAGCAAAGCATTGAGCGCTTGGAAAGTAGGGTGAAAAAGGCGATTCAAGTAGACCATGAAACCTACACCGAGATTGTTGCAGACAATCCAAAAATTATGATAGAGGACTTTGAAAAGTTCAAGGAGACTTGCAATGAAGAAGCTGCTAAGGCCAGGTCGGAGAGAAGCAAGCAGCTGCAGGCAAAGAACATGGGGAACCGCCGCCTTGGAAGTTGTGGTTACACGGGAAAGAGGCCTGTGTGGGCTAAGGAGGACGAAGAACGTGAACGTCAGGGGATCCCAGACCCATTGGCAGAGTTCACCGACCAGCAGGAGCACGACTTCATTAGGGCACAATTCTCGTGGGACCCCAAGAAAAAGATTTTTTTTCACTGACGGGTCGACTAGGAAATTCATGAGAATACTGGTAATTATCCTCTTACCACTTTACATATTAGGTTCTGATCAACGAAGTCTAGTACATTCTAGTCGCATTCGTAAATGATTCACGATCCATTTTGCAGAGAGAGCAACACAAGCTTGCGGCCGAGAGCGACTCGTCGACTCAGTCGACTCAGTCGACTCAATCGTCGGTGAAGTACAAGTGGGACACTCCTTTCAACCGTGCCATGGACATAATGATGGGACACCCGCCCGGCCAGCAGCCGCAATATGGACATGTGCACGGCGCCGGGGATGGCGCCACGTGGAAGTACTATTATAGCAAGGACCCCTAGGCCAAAAGACAGAGAAAGAAGTTCAGTCAAGTGACTATCGACGAGAAGGTGGCGCGGACGATGGAGAAAGCAAAAGCTGAGACCAAAGCTAAGATAATGGCTGCCTGTAGACATGATATGGCTGCTGCCTTTACAAGCACGATTCCAACTGTGGTCACATGGGCGCAACAAAACCCAAACGCGCCACCAAGTGATTTTCCCATGCACAGATTCTCCGGGAGCAACTCAATGAACACCGGACCCATACCCGTACCTAGTATGGCACCCGCACCCGCACCCACACCCGCACCTCCTCCAGCACCTGCTCCTGCACCCAGCTGTCACAGTAGCCCTAGCTCTGTCTTTGGCTTGAACGCCGGGCCGTCGACATTGGCTGAGCTCGAAGCCCTCACAGTAAATACGCGTCACACCTTCATCAACTCAACTAATTAATTAATCTTCAGTTGCCGTTCTTTTTGGATCTCTAACGCCGCACATATATGTCTTTGTTGTTGGGGAACGTAGCAGAAATTCAAAATTTTCTACGCAACACCAAGATCAATCTATGGAGTAATCTAGCAACGAGGGGAAGGAGAGAGCATCTACATACCCTTGTAGATCGCTAAGCGGAAGCGTTCAAGAGAACGGGGTTGAAGGAGTCGTACTCGTCGTGATCCAAATCACTAGAGATCCTAGTGCCGAAAGGATGGCACCTCCGCGTTCAACACACGTACAACCCGGTGACGTCTCCCATGCCTTGATCCAGCAAGGAGAGAGGGAGAGGTTGAGGAAGACTCCATCCAGCAGCAGCACAACGACGTGGTGGTGATGGAGGAACGTGCTAATCCAGCAAGGCTTCGCCAAGCACCACGAGAGACGAGGAGAAAGAGAGGTAGGGCTGCGCCAGGGAGAGGTGAAAACTCGTGTGTTTGCAGCCCCCAATACCTCAAGTATATATAGGGGAAGGGGAGGGGCTGGACCCCCATCTAGGGTTCCCTCCCTAGGGGTGGCGGCAGCCCCAAAAACCCATCTAGGGTGCGACCAAGGGGGGGAGAGGGGGAAACTTGCCCCCCAAGTAAGGTGGAGGCGCCCCCTCCCCAAACCCTAGGCGCCTTGGGCCCTTGTGGTGGGGGGGGTGGCGCACCAGCCCACCTGGGGCTGGTACCCTCCCACACTTGGCCCATGCAGCCCTCTGGGGCCAGTGGCCCCACTTGGTGGACCCCCGGGACCCTCCCGGTGGTCCCGGTACTTTACCGATAGCACCCGAAACTTTTCTGGTGACCAAAACAGGACTTCCCATATATAAATCTTTACCTCCGGACCATTCCGAAACTCCTCGTGACGTCCCGGATCTCATCCGGGACTCCGAACAACATTCGGTAACCACGTATATATATTCCCTATAACCCTAGCGTCATCGAACCTTAAGTGTGTAGACCCTACGGGTTCGGGAACCATGCAGACATGACCGAGACAACTCTCCGGTCAATAACCAACAACGGGATCTGGATACCCATGTTGGCTCCCACATGTTCCACGATGATCTCATCGGATGAACCACGATGTCAAGGACTCAATCAATCCCGTATGCAATTCCCTTTGTCTAGCGGTATTGTACTTGCCCGAGATTCGATCATCGGTATCCCGATACCTTGTTCAATCTCGTTACGGGCAAGTCTCTTTACTCGTTCCGTAACACATCATCCCGTGATCAACCCCTTGGTCAGATTGTGCACATTATGATGATGTCCTACCGAGTGGGCCCAGAGATACCTCTCCGTCACACGGAGTGACAAATCCCAGTCTCGATTCGTGCCAACCCAACAGGCACTTTCGGAGATACCCGTAGTGCACCTTTATAGTCACCTAGTTACGTTGTGACGTTTGGTACACCCAAAGCATTCATACGGTATCCGGGAGTTGCACAATCTCATGGTCTAAGGAAATGATACTTTATATTAGAAAAGCTTTAGCATACGAACTACACGATCTTTGTGATAGGCTTAGGATTGGGTCTTGTCCATCACATCATTCTCCTAATGATGTGATCCCGTTATCAACGACATCCAATGTCCATGGTCAGCAAACCGTAACCATCTATTTATCAACGAGCTAGTCAACTAGAGGCTTACTAGGGACATGGTGTTGTCTATGTACCCACACATGTATCTGAGTTTCCTATCAATACAATTATAGCATGGATAATAAACGATTATCATGAACAAGGAAATATAATAATAATAACTAATTTATTATTGCCTCTAGGGCATATTTCCAACAGTCTCCCACTTGCACTAGAGTAAGTAATCTAGTTCACATCGCCATGTGATTAACACTGATAGGTCACATCGCCATGTGACCAACATCCAAAGAGTTTACTAGTGTCACTAAACTAGTTCACATCACCATGTGATTAAGACTCAATGAGTTCTAGGGTTTGATCATGTTTTGCTTGTGAGAGAGGTTTTAGTCAACGGTTCTGCAACAATCAGATCCGTATGTACTTCACAAATCTCTAGGTCATATTGTAAATGCTGCTTCCATGCTCCACTTGGAGCTATTCCAAATGGTTGCTCCACTATACGTATCCGGTTTGCTACTCAGAGTCACTCGGATAGGTGTTAAATCTTGCATCAACGTAACCCTTTACACCGAACTCTTTATCACCTCCATAATCGAGAAACATGTCCTTATTTACTCCAAGGACAATTTTGACCGCTGTCCAATGATCCACTCCTGGATCATTCTTGTACCCCTTGACTGACTCATGGCAAGGCACACTTCCGGTGCGGTACACAATATAGCATACTATAGAGCCTACGTTTGAAGCATAGGGGACGACCTTCGTCCTTTCTTTCTCTTCTGCCGTGGTCGAGCTTTAAGTCTTAACTTCATACCTTACAACTCAGGCAAGAACTCCTTCTTTGATTGATCCATCTTGAACACCTTCAAGATCATGTCAAGGTATGTGCTCATTTGAAAGTACCATTTAGCGTTTTTGATCTATCCTCATAGATATTGATGCTCAATGTTCAAGCAGCTTAATCCAGGTTTTCTGTTGAAAAACACTTTTCAAATAACCCTATATGCTTTCCAGAAATTCTACATCATTTCTGATCAACAATATGTCAACAACATATACTTATCAGAAATTCTATAGTGCTCCCACTCACTTCTTTTGGAAATACAAGTTTCTCATAAACTTTGTATAAACCCAAAATCTTTGATCATCTCATCAAAGCATACATTCCAACTCCGAGATGCTTACTCCAGTCCTTAGAAGGATTGCTAGAGCTTTGCATATTTGTTAGCATTCTTTAGGATTGACAAAACCTTCTAGTTGTATCACATACAACCTTTCCTCAAGGATATCGTCGAGGAAACAATGATTTGACATCCTATCTGCAAGATTTCATAAATCATGCAGTAATTGCTAATATAATCCCAACAGACTCTTAGCATCTCTACGAGTGAGAAAGTCTCATCATAGTCAACTCCTTGAACTTGTCGGAAAACATCTTAACGACAAGTCAAGCTTTCTTAATGGTGATACTTACCATCATTGTCTGTCTTCCTTTTAAAATCCATCTGTACCCAACGGCCTTACGACCATCAAGTATTTCTTCCAAAGTCATGGATCCTTTCTCGGATTATATGGCCTCGAGCCATTTGTCGGAATCCGGGCCCACCATCGCTTCTCCATAGCTCGTAGGTTCATTGTTGTCGAGCAACATGACCTCTAAGACAGGATTACCGTACCACTCCGAAGTAGTACGCGTCCTTGTCGACCTACGAGGTTCGGTAGTGACTTGATCCGAAGTTTCATGATCACTATCATAAGCTTCTACTTCAATTGGTGTAGGTGCCACAGGAACAACTTCCTGTGCCCTGCTACACACTAATTGTAGAGACAATTCCATAACCATATCAAGTCTCCACCATCCTCCCACTCAATTTTTCAAGACAAACTTTTCCTCGAGAAATGACCCGATTCAAGAAACAATCCCTATTGCTTTCGGATCTGAATTAGGAGGTATACCCAACTGTTCTTGGGTGTCCTATGAAGATGCATTTTATCCGCTTTGGGTTCGAGCTTATCAACCTGAAACTTTTTCACATAAGCGTCGCAGCCCCAAACTTTTAAGAAACGACAACTTAGGTTTCTCTAAACCATAGTTCAAATGGTGTCGTCTCAACGGAATTATGTGGTGCCCTATTAAAGTGAGTGCGGTTGTCTCTAATGCCTAACCCATGAACGATAGTGGTAAGTCGATAAGAGACATCATGGTATGCACCATATATATCCAATAGGGTGCAACTATGATGTTCGGACACACCATCACACTATGGTGTTCCAGGCGGTATTAATTGTGAAACAATTTCCACAATGTCTTAATTGCGTGCCAAAGCTCGTAACTCAGGTACTCATCTCTATGATCATATCATAGACATTTTATCCTCTTGTCACGATGGCCTTCAACTTCACTCTGAAATTACTTGAACCATTCAATAATTCAGACTTGTGTTTCATCAAGTAAATATACTCAGTATCTACTCAAATCATCCGTGAAGTAAGAACATAATGATATCCACTGCATGCCTCATCACTCATTGGACTGCACACATCAAAATGTATTACTTCCAACAAGTTGCTTTCTTGTTCCATTTTACTGAAAACGAGGCTTTCAGTCATCTTGCACATGTGGTATGATTTGCATGCCTCAAGTGATTCAAAAACAAGTGAGTCCAAACGATCCATCTGCATGGAGTTTCTTCATGCGTACATACCAATAGACATGGTTCGCATGTCTCAAACTTTTCAAAAATGAGTGAGTCCAAAGATCCATCAACATGGAGCTTCTTCATGCGTTTTATACCAATATGACTTACATGGCAGTGCCACAAGTAGGTGGTACTATCATTACTATCTTATATCTTTTGGCATGAACATGTGTATCATTACGATCGAGATTCAATAAACCATTCATTTTAGGTGCAAGACCATTGAAGGTATTATTCAAATAAACAGAGTAACCATTATTCTCCTCAAATGAATAACCATATTGCGATAGACATAATCCAATCATGTCTATGCTCAACGCAAACACCAAATAACAATTATTTAGGTTTAACACCAATCTTGATGGTAGAGGGAGCGTGCGATGCTTGATCACATCAACCTTGGAAACACTTCCAACACATATCGTCAGCTCACCTTTAGCTAGTCTCCGTTTATTCCGTAGCTTTTATTTCGAGTTACTAACACTTAGCAACCGAACCGGTATCTAATACCCTGGTGCTACTAGGAGTACTAGTAAAGTACACATTAACATAATGTATATCCAATATACTTCCGTCGACCTTGCCTGCCTTCTTATGTACCAAGTATCTAGGGTGGTTCTGCTTTAGTGTCCGTTCCTCTCATTACAGAAGCACTTAGTCTCGGGTTTGGGTTCAACCTTGGGTTTTCACTAGAGCATCAACTGTTTTGCCATTTCATGAAGTATCCCTTCTTGCCCTTGCCCTTCTAGAAACTAGTGGTTTTACCAACCATCAACAATTGATGCTCCTTCTTGATTTCTACTTTCACGGTGTCAAACATCGCGAATATCTCAAGGATCATCATATCTATCCCTGATATGTTATAGTTCATCACGAAGCTCTAGCAGCTTGGTGGCTATGACTTTGGAGAAACATCACTATCTCATCTGGAAGATCAACTCCCACTCGATTCAAGTGATTGTTGTACTCAGACAATCTGAGCACAAGCTCAACGATTGAGCTTTTCTCCCTTAGTTTGCAGGCTAAGAAAATCGTGGGAGGTCTTATACCTCTTGACATGGGACGAGCCTGAAATCTCAATTTCAGCACTCGAAACATCTCACATGTTCCGCGACATTTCGAAAACGTCTTTGGTGCCTCATCTCTAAACCGTTTAACTGAACTATCACGTAGTTATCAAAACGTGTATGTCAAATGTTCGCAACATCCACAGACGACGTTCGAGGTTCAGCACACCGAGCAGTGCATTAAGGACAAAAGCCTTCTGTGAAGCAATGAGGACAATCCTCAGTTTACGGACCCAGTTCGCATAATTGCTACTATCAACTATCAACTAAATTTTCTCTAGGAACATATCTAAACAGTAGAACTAAAGCGCGAGCTTACGACATAATTTGCAAATATCTTTTGACTATGTTCAGGATAATTAAGTTCATCTTATGAACTCCCACTCAGATAGACATGATCCGAGTCAACTAGGCCGTGTCCGATCATCACGTGAGACGGACTAGTCATCATCGGTGAACATCTTCATGTTGATCGTATCTTCTATACGACTCATGCTCGACCTTTTGGTCTTCCGTGTTCCGAGGCCATGTCTATACATGCTAGGCTCGTCAAGTCAACCTAAGTGTATTGCGTGTGTAAATCTGGCTTACACCCGTTGTATTCGAATGTTAGAATCTATCACACCCGATTATCATGTGGTTCTTCGAAACAACGAACCTTCGCAACGGTGCACAGTTAGGGTGAACACTTTTCTTGAAATTATTGCGAGGGATCATCTTATTTAAGCTACCGTCATTCTAAGCAAATAAGATGCATAAACATGATAAACATCACATGCAATCAAAAAGTGACATGATATGGCCAATATCATTTTGCTCCTTTTGATCTCCATCTCCGGGGCTCCATGATCATCATCGTCACCGGCATGACACCATGATCTCCATCATCATGATCTCCATCATCGTGTCTCCATGAAGTTGTCTCGCCAACTATTACTTCTACTACTATGGCTAACGGTTTAGCAATAAAGTAAAGTAATTACATGGCATTGTTCAATGACACGCATGTCATACAATAAATTAAGATAACTCCTATGGCTCCTGCCGGTTGTCATATTCATCGACATGCAAGTTGTGATTCCTATTACAAGAACATGATCAATCTCATACATCACATGTCATTCATCACATTCTTTTGGCCATATCACATCACATAGCATACCCTGCAAAAACAAGTTAGACGTCCTCTAATTGTTGTTTGCATGTTTTACATGGCTGCTATGGGTTTCTTGCAAGAACATTTCTTACCTACGCAAAAACGACAACATGATATGTCAATTGCTATTTACCCTTCATAAGGACACTTTTCATCGAATCTGATCCGCCTAAAGTGGGAGAGACAGACACCCGCTAGCCACCTTATGCAACTATTGCATGTCAGTCGGTGGAACCTGTCTCACGTAAGTGTACGTGTAAGGTCGGTCCGGGCCGCTTCATCCCACAATACCGTCGAAACAAGATTGGACTAGTAACGGTAAGCATATTGAACAAATATCAACGCCCACAACAACTTGTGTTCTACTCGTGCATAGAAACTACGCATAGACCTAGCTCTGATACCACTGTTGGGGAACGTAGCAGAAATTCAAAATTTTCTATGCAACACCAAGATCAATCTATGGAGTAATCTAGCAACGAGGGGGAGGAGAGAGCATCTACATACCCTTGTAGATCGCTAAACGGAAGTATTCAAGAGAACGGGGTTGAAGGAGTCGTACTCATCATGATCCAAATCACCGGAGATCCTAGTGCCGAACGGACGGCACCTCCGTGTTCAACACACGTACAACCCGGTGACGTCTCCCATGCCTTGATCCAGCAAGGAGAGAGGGAGAGGTTGAGGAAGACTCCATCCAGCAGCAGCACAACGGCGTGGTGGTGATGGAGGATCGTGGTAATCCAGCAGGGCTTCGCCAAGCACCGCGAGAGACGAGGAGAAAGAGAGGTAGGGCTGCGCCAGGGAGAGGTGAAAACTCGTGTATTTGCAGCCCCCAATACCTCAAGTATATATAGGGGAAGGGGAGGGGCTGCACCCCCATCTAGGGTTCCCTCCCTAGGGGTGGCGGCAGCCCCAAAAACCCATCTAGGGTGCGGCCAAGGGGGGGAGAGGGGGAAACTTGCCCCCCAAGTAAGGTGGAGGCGCCCCCTCCCCAAACCCTAGGCGCCTTGGGCCCTTGTGGGGGGGTGCACCAGCCCACCTGGGGCTGGTCCCCTCCCACACTTGGCCCATGCAGCCCCCTGGGGCTGGTGGCCCCACTTGGTGGACCCCCGGGACCCTCCCGGTGGTCCCGGTACGTTACCGATAGCACCCGAAACTTTTCTGGTGACCAAAACAGGACTTCCCATATATAAATCTTTACCTCCGGACCATTCCGGAACTCCTCGTGATGTCCGGGATCTCATCCGGGACTCCAAACAACATTCGGTAACCATGTATATATATTCCCTATAACCCTAGCGTCATCGAACCTTAAGTGTGTAGACCCTACGGGTTCGGGAACCATGCAGACATGACCGAGACAACTCTTCGGTCAATAACCAACAACAGGATCTGGATACCCATGTTGGCTCCCACATGTTCCACGATGATCTCATCGGATGAACCACGATGTCAAGGACTCAATCAATCCCGTATACAATTCCCTTTGTCTAGCGGTATTGTACTTGCCCGAGATTCGATCGTCGGTATCCCGATACCTTGTTCAATCTCGTTACCGGCAAGTCTCTTTACTCGTTCTGTAACACATCATCCCGTGATCAACCCCTTGGTCACATTGTGCACATTATGATGATGTCCTATCGAGTGGGCCCAGAGATACCTCTCCGTCACACGGAGTGACAAATCCCAGTCTCGATTCGTGCTAACCCAACAGACACTTTCGGAGATACTTGTAGTGCACCTTTATAGTCACCCAGTTACGTTGTGACGTTTGGTACACCCAAAGTACTCCTACAGTATCCGGGAGTTGCACAATCTCATGGTCTAAGGAAATGATACTTGACATTAGAAAAGCATTAGCATACAAACTACACGATCTTTGTGCTAGGCTTAGGATTGGGTCTTGTCCATCACATCATTCTCCTAATGATGTGATCCCGTTATCAACGACATCCAATGTCCATGGTCTGGAAACCGTAACCATCTATTGATCAACGAGTTAGTCAACTAGAGGCGTACTAGGGACATGGTGTTGTCTATGTACCCACACATGTATCTGAGTTTCCTATCAATACAATTATAGCATGGATAATAAACGATTATCATGAACAAGGAAATATAATAATAATAACTAATTTATTATTGCCTCTAGGGCATATTTCCAACATTTGTAGGCCGACTCCACTCCGTGCACCCGCCTTTACCACATGAAGGGTGGGTTGGTGGATGTGGGGAAGGGTACTATAGTGAAGCCCAAGGATCGATTGTTCCACTACCGGCAGATGCCTGATAACGCCTTAAGGGTCTCTGTGGTAAGTGTGAAAGCGGGCTACGAGGGTCCAAGTCAAACCGATGGAGAGGATGACGAGACCCCCACGCAGTTTGGCCAATGCAAAAATTGGCCGATCCTGTGGCCGAAAAATCTTCTTCGTGTCAAGGTGGCCAGGAGCACACCAACAGGACCTCAGGAAGGTATGACCACAACCCCTCCTACACAAGTACAACCATCGTCTGTGCTGCTTGCTGAGATCGAGAGACACGAGGAAGGAGGGCCAACCGTTTCGGCAAATGATGCCATCTGCTCCATGGAAGAGGATATGGATGATGACATGGAGGAGGCCGAGGACCCTCTCCAGTATATCAATACCGGCTATGACATGGAAGTAATACCGAGTCAACCATATGAATATGAGATGCATGTACCAGAGCCGAAACATCCTCGGGAGTGCAAGAAGTCTTTGTTCATGCAATCCTCGCAGGACACGCCTCCAGATGCCGGTTCCACCCAAGCTCAACTACTTAGCCAGAGTTGTCCAATGCTGAGCCCGACAACACTAGGGGTGGTGCTCAGGGAGGGTCTAACAGACCCACCAGCACCTCAGCCCACTAAGAAGAAGCAAAGGAAGAGACCGACGACGAGAAAATCCAATAAAGCTGGCAATGTTGGTTCTAGCAGCCAGCTGCCTTGGACCAAGGTTGACAGTGTAGTGATGAAACATGCGCCATTAATCCATGTCATGGGAGAGCCAATGGTACCGGCGAATGCACTAGCTGCCATAACAGGGGATCTGAGGAGACTCCATGACCATGTGTTTTCGAAAGAGAGAAGCCTCCTCACCTTGGATGATCCAGGATACCCACTTTATACGGTTCATGTGCCGAGCAGTTGCAAGATGTACGTCCAAACATGCCCCGCGGACCTCTTCTTCCTAAGGTTTGATTACATCTTCTAGATGTTTCAAATGAGGACACTAATTTTACGTTCGTCCGCCTCTATGCATTGCACATTAACTACATCGTCAGGAGAGAGCAAGTCACCGGTCTTGCGGTTGCGGACCCATACTACATGCATGAGGGCTTCTTGTCAATCAATGATGCCAACCGTCAATATGCGAGTCAGTACGTCAAAGAATTTTTGGTCAGCAATAAGGACAAAGAAACGATTGTCCTACATTATCATCCCGGGTAAGTCATCCGCGGATAGCACTATAACACATACATCCTTTTGTGCATTTCAATAATTACTTTGCACACATGGAGGCTATCTTGATCGTGTATTTTGCGCAGCGGGGGGTGTCGTGCCGTTCTCATCGTTCTTTACCCTCGTTACTCCCGCGCTCTATATTTGGACCCATTGAAGAACATACAGAAGAAAGATTACACACACATAAAGTATGTTCTGGACAGAGCTATGCTGGGCTTCAGCATGCGGGGTGGCTACATCCAAAGCAAAAAAAACAAATAAGGTTGGGGTCTATTTCAGCCACAAGACTGACTTCTGTTGCATTCAGCAACCGGCAAGAAGTGAGAACGATGGATTCTACGTCATCCATCTAATGATGGGGTACATAAGGGATGTGCAATCACTTTGCATGAAATTTCATCCGATACCCATATCCAGAAATGGGCCGAAGCCTTTGGAGCCGTGCCGGATAATCGACTTCGAAATGATTTCTACCGGATCCAGCAAGAAATTGCGTCCATCATCATGAAAGATGTCCTCAAAGAGAGTGGGATGTTCTACGGTGGCCAAATATCACGAGCTGACGTCCGAACCCGCATTGCCCTACAACATCAGGACATGACGCCTTTCACTAAGCTTGGGTCCGTCCTCCCGGATATAGACAAATGGGAAGAGTGCACTACTTAAAAACAATGTGTCTGTTTAGTTACTTGTTACTTTCTCTGTACGACAAAACTTTGAATGTCTCAGTACGACGAAACTATTAGATGTATGGTGCCGCGCTCTAGTTAATTACTTTTGGTATGATGAAATTTGTTAACTATGTTTACTATATATGTCGCTTCTATTTCATAACTGTTTCGTTCAATTCGCTTCATGATATATATATATATATATATATATAGTAGCACTATTCTGATCCCAGGATCAGAATAGTTATTCGGATCACGGTCGGCCCTATATAGGCGCGCGGAGGTCTTCCCGAACTTCTGATCCGGTAGGAAAAGAAAAAAACTGACTGGCATCCTCGACCTCCCATCCCGCGATGCCCCACCCACCGAACGCGCACCCACCACAGGCCCAGCCTACGCCGCCGCTCCTGCGACTCCGGGCGCCGCTACACCTGCGATTTCGGGCGCCGCCGCACTCGGCAACCTGGCGAGTCAACGTCCCTTGCGACCTTGGGCGCCGCCGCCCTCCCGGCACTGGCACCTTCTCTCCAGTCTCCAGCATGCCTCCCGCCGCCACCCCCTGTCCACGGCACCTCCTCTCCGGTCCGCCTCCCGCCGCTACCCCCAGCCCCAGCACCTCCTCTCCGGCCCGCCTCCTGCCGCCTCCTCTCCTTCTTCTCAGATGCGCCAACATCCCTGCCAACACACACCGCTTCCCAAATCCTCCTGACGACCAAGGCCCGGCCAACCACCCTCGGTGGACCACCTGTGCTGGCGCCACCATGAATCCCCACCGCAGCATCGCCCCACCGTGCAGGTCTGCCCCCATGCTCCTGCAGGTCGACTGCGCCACCGCACGAAGTTCACCGACCAGATGCTTCGGCTGGATCCGTCGCTGGTGCGTCGCTTCAGTTAATCTCTGCCGCCACCCTACATCTCCCCAATTCCGTCCGACCTCAGTGCCGTCGAGCTCCCATCCCCATCCGGCTGGGCCTCCTCATCCAGCATGCAGCCTCGCCGTGGCCAAGAGCACTGCCAAGCTACTGAATCCCCGCACAATGCTAACTCCATCGTGGTCACAGCCGTGCCCCATTGGACAGCAGCCCACATGGCATCGGTGTTCGCACCAGGAACATGCATGTTGCAGTTGTGGAATCTTCCTAGGTTGAACTCCTTCGGCAATTCAACTCTGCATCTGCGCGTCGTTCAGCTTGAGGAGCTTGACGAGTATGATTTATCAGAGGAGAAACCCCAGTCTCGCTTTAATTCCAGTGAACTTGGATAATTTTCTACTGCTTCTACTGATGCGCTCCGCTCAATTCTTTCTTCTGCCGATTCCAGCTTCTAAGCACAACAATGGAGGAGGTGACCTTACAGCCCTGCCGCTCTGAACTTCTTGTCCTTTTGCCAGCGGCCCCATGCCCTCGTGCTTCAACCACTTCTTGTAGCACGCCCACCCGTTCTGGTCCTCCTCAACTCCCTCCCCCTCGCGGCCATGAGATCCTCGGCGGTGGACCTCCCATCTATGCCGTGCGCCACCACTTGTGACCAACGCGCACCGCCTCCAGAAGGCCCGCTGCCCTCACACATCTCCGGCAATCCTCTTCCCCCTTTGTTGTGCAACCTTCTTCCTTAGGCACGGCGACCGCCCTGCTGCGTGCATCGCAAAGGTGAACTTCTCCACTCTAACGAAGTGACCTTCCTCCAGCAGCTCATGCAGGTAGCTGATTGTTTGAAGCTGCTCGATCCATGCTCAATTTTGTGGATGAGTCTGCTCTAGTAGTTGAAGAGGGAAAGAAGGAATTGAGGAGAGAGACCATGTGTGGCGGTCAATGGGTAGGATAAGAACATAACCTTTTTTTATAGAGATAAGACCGAACCTGTGGTTGGAAAATTTTACTTGCATTTTTAGTGTAGAAAAATTAGCATCGGCCTCGGCCACGACCATGCTCTAGCCACCAAGCGCCTGCCTCTACCATCTCTAAGTGATTTTTGATGTCTGAAGTTCAGCTATACCTGCAGGTGCAAAAACAAGGTGTTTTGGTCCATTTGTTTCAGTTTGACAAGTCGGTTTTCTTCCAAATTTATCTCCAAAATAAAACGATGTCATGTAGTTTTAATCCTTCAGCTTCTGTGAGAAGAAGAATGACAAACGGTATATTTCTCTGAACTTCCCATTTGGCCACAACTAGACCCCAAGAAAAGTGCACGTACATGATACTGTTACAACCAAATATGATGTAAAATGCAGAGACAAAAAAGTGAATATATTCAGTAGTTTTTTTTGTTTTCTTTCGTGTTTTCTCTGACTATACATGAGAGTCTATCAATTGTATTCAAGTCAGATCCTTGTTGATGAGCTCATACATTTCTAAAATAGTATGCGTTCACATTCTGTCACCCAGAAAGTTCAACACCGCTGTCTCGGGCCGGAATTAAGAAAAAACACATCATAGGTGCACGCACAAAAAAGTATATATAATTTTGGTTGAAGCTCATTTGTTTTCGGATAAACATGCAACATTTGGAAAAAAACTAGAGGCTCAAATTTAAAAAATAAAGAAGTTCAATATTTATTACAATATCAAGAAGGTCAAATTGAAAAAACCGAGCAGTTCAAAAAGTTTATAAAAAAGATTTTTCTTCTTTTAAAAATAAGACGTAGAAGTTCAACTTTAAAATAATTGAGCAGTTCTATATTTATTACATAACTAGGACTTTTCCCATTACTAATTATTAAAAACAAGAAGTCCAAAATTAGAAAAATATGAAGTTGTTCAATGTTAATAAAAACTCAGAATTTCCCATTGCTAAAGATTAAAACCAAGAAGTTCAATTTCAAAAAAAGGAGTAATTCAATGTATATAAAAGACCCAGGTTTTCACGTTACTAGAGAAAAAAAACCAAGAAGTTCAATTGGAAAAGGCAGAGCAGTTTGATATTTATTTGAAAAAAATCAGATTTTTCTAATTACTAAAGAATAAAACCAATGTGTTCAATTTCAAATAACGAAGAAGTTCGATGTTTCTAAAAACCTCCAATTTTCACATTTTTAAAAATACACAATGAAGTTCAAATAAAAACGTGGAGCGGTTCAATATCTATAAAAAACTCAAATATTTTCGCGTAACCGAGAGAAGTTCAGATTGATAACTACCAGAAGTTCATGTACTACACGGTGTGCATTTGTATGAAAAACAAATAATGAAAAAGCAAAGGCTAAAAGTTTTGTTGCTAGAAGTTCAAGTGCTCAGCCCAAGAAAAGTTCAAAAATTCTTGTGAGAGAGGTTGAACAAAAATATGTGATAGAAGTTCAAGGAGAAAACAACGGGACGTTCAACTACTACACGGAATGCGTTTCAGATAAGAATATAAGAATAGAAAACCAAAAGCTTAAAAGGTTTGTTGCAAGAAGTTCACGTGGTCCTCCGTGCACGGTGCAAAATTAATATTCCGGGACATCCGACCTCTAATTACATGTTTGAAAATAGCAAAAAATAACGTCCGACCTTCAATTGCATGTAATTCAATGTATGCACAAAAATGTGACAGAAGTTCATAGTGAAAACAATGAGAAGTTCAAGTACCGCAAGGAATGCATTTTAGGTCCGAATAAAAAGTATAGAAAAATAAAAGCTTAAACAGTTTGTTGCTAGAAGTTCAAGTGCTTTGTCAGGGGAAGTTCAAAAATTCTTGCGAGAGAGGTTCACCTTCTATTTCCATGTTCGATTTTTCTGTATAAAAATCGAATACAATTCTTTACTCAAAATATAAAAGGTGAAGTTTAAAATGAAATAACAGAGAAGTTCGAAGTTTATTAAAACCTAGGATTTACCTATTGAAAAAAAAAACAAGGCACCATTTTTTGCACTTTTAAAAACAACTCATAAATGAAAAGAATGGTTAATAGAAGTTCAATTGCTCAGCGAGGAAAAGTTCAAAAAATTCTTGTGAGAGAGGTTCACCATGTATTTAGATTGCCAAAATACATTAAAAATATCTTTTTTTGTGTTTTAAAATAATTCTCTCAAACTAGAGAGAAGTTCAAAAGTGATAACAACCGGAAGTTCACGTACTACATGGTGTGTATTTCATACAAGAAAAATACAAATAAAGTGAAACAGAGTGAAGTTCAAACAGACATGCCCCAGAAGTTCAACTACTTCACGCAGTGCGAAAAACAGCATATAAAAAAAATAGCTCGTCAAAAACAGAGTGAAGTTCAAACAGACATGCCCAAGAAGTTCAACTACGTCATGCAGTGCATTTCCATTCATGAGGATGACAGAAATCATGATCTTGTCATTTTCTAATTTACTTCAAAACGACAGGAATATCATTTGTGTAAGTTCAAGTCCTCGGTCGGAGAAAGTTCAAAAAAATTGTGAGAGAGGTTTGTACAAAAAGAATATCATTTGTGTAACAGTGACGAAAATGGATGGGAAAATTACAAACAAAAAATATGTCACAGAAGTCCAACGTGAAAACAGCAGGAAGTTCAACTACTACACTGAATGAATTTCACAAGAAAAACTTTTAAAACCGTCGCGAGTATGAAAAAATGATCAACACGGAAAAGTTGCGTGTTTATAGCAGCTTTCCATCGGTATATCACTTGCTTAATTCCGGTTAGTGAATGAAAAGCTACAAGCAAAAAAAAGCACATGAAAAATAGAGTGAAATTTAGGCAGAACTGCCACAGAAGTTCAAGTACTTCACGCAATGCATTTTCGATGAATCTGTTTCGCGATAAAGGCAGAACGAGTGATCTCACCGTTCCTGAAATTACTTGAAAATGGCTGGGATTCAGAGAAGACCATCAACATGAAAAAGTTTCGCATTTTTCGTAGCTTTTCAACAGTATATTATTTGCCTCATTCCGATGAAGTTAGTAGAAATTACGGTGAAAATACGTTTTTGGCCATTTTCAAAATCAACATAAAACCGTAATGAATTTGGAGAAACAATATATACCAAAAAGTTTCGCCTTTGTTCAGCCTTTCCAACGCCATATCGTTTGCTATGTTCGGATGTATGATTATAAAAAAATATCGAAAATACAAACTTGGTAGAACTTGTACCATTTTCTATATTACTCTTAAACCATTCAAAATTAGAAAAAACTTTCAACATGAGAAAAAAGCACATTTTAATAAGCTTCCCAACATGATATCATTTGTCTCAATTAGATTAGGCATTTAGAAATGGCAACGAAAATATGAACTCAGTTGTTCGGTTTGCAAAATTTTACGATTTTCCACATTACTCTTTAACCATAGGGAATTAGAAAAAACTTTCAGCATGTGGAAGGAGCGGTTTTACAGCAACTTTCCAATGTCATATTATTTGCCTCATTCCGATAAACGGTTTAGAAATGCGATCGAAAATACGATTCACGTTTTTTGTATGAAGAAAAAACACTATTCAAAACTGCTCTTAAACCACTTACATTTTGCCAAAATTTTAAGTTGGGTCATGATACTGGTGTCCATAGCTTTCCAACGGTATATCGCAAGCCCCATTTGGGCAATGTTGACGGAAGTTCAACCTAGCACTAGGGGAAGTTCAGGTCGAACAAATCAGGCAGTAAAATTGCAAAAAACGCAATTTCATCACGACCCGAGAGCAAAATCCGCCAGCGAGCGAGATTTCTATTTAAAACCAGTATTTAGTTGCTAAAAAACCTTTCTAGATTACACTAACATCATATAGAATACTACTAACCAGAATAATTCGCGGGGGAAGCCACGGTTGCAAAGATAGCCCGAAGGTCGGGTTCGTACAAAGGGAAGTTCAGGCGTGTGTACAAACAAAAATACGTCACAGAAATTCAACGTGAAAATAGCATGAAGTTCAACTACTACGCTGAATGAATTTCAGATGAAAAGCTTTTAAAATCATTGCGAGTATGAAAAAATGATCAACACGGGAAAGTTGCGTGTTTACATCAGCTTTCCATCGGTATATCACTTGCTCAATTCCGGTGAGTGGATGTAGAGCTAGGAGCAGTGGATAGAGATATACGAGCAAAAAAAGCACGTGAAAAACAGAGTGAAGTTCAAGTACACGTGCCGAGAAGTTCAGGTTCTTCACGCGGTGCATTTTTGAAGAATCAGTTTCGCGATAAAGGCAGAACGAATGATCTCGCCATTTTTGCAATTACTTGAAAACGACTGGGAATCAGAGAAAACCATCAACATGATTTTTTTTTGCATTTTCCGTAGCTTTTCAGCAGTATATTATTTACCCCATTCCGATAAAGTATGTACAAATTATGCCAAAAACATGTTTTTATTCATTTTCCAATTTGACTTAAAACTGTAAGGAATTAGGAGAAGCAATGTATACAAAAAAGTTTCGCATTTTCTCAAGCTTTACAACGCCGTATCATTTGTTGCATTCGGACATATGGCTAAAAAATTAGCTCGAAAATACGAACTCGGTGGAACTTGTACCATTTTCTAAATTACTTTTAAACCGTTCCAAATTAAAAACAACTTTTAACATGAAAAAGTAGCACATTTTCACAAGCTTTCCAATGCATATCATTTGCCTCAAATGGGTTAGCCGTTTAGAAATTAAATTGAAAATACGAACTCGGCTATTCGGTTTGCGAAATTGTATGATTTTCAAAATTACTCTTTATCCATAGGGAATTAGAGATAACTTTCAACATGTGGAAGGAGCGATTTTGCAGGAGCTTTCCAAAGCTATATTATTTACCTTATTCCGATAAACGGTTTGGAAATGTGATCGAAAATACGATTCACGTTTTTTGTATGAAGAAAAAACGGTTTTCAAAACTGCTCTTAAACCGCTTACATTTTGCCAAAAATTTAACTTGGATCATGATATTGGTGTCCATAACTTTCCAACGGTATATCGCAAGCCCCATTTGGACACTTTTTAGCTGAAGTTCAACCTAGTACTCGGGGAAGGTCAGGCGCGTTACTCGGGAAGTTCATGTTGTGATCAGAATATTATTCTGATCCCGTGATCAGAATAGTGTTTATGTATATATATGTATATATATATATATATATATATATATATATATCCCAGCTATTCTGCAACCTATTCCTAAATAAGCTATTCAGGAACCATTCCTAACTGCTCAAAAATAGAGAAGCTAACTGTGCGTCATATACTAGTTAACTGTCGGGGGGACTTTTTCTTGCACCGTTTTTTCGCACTTTTTTTATCATAAATTTTGAACCGTATACCGGAATGATGCAAGTTACATACCGTTGGATAGCTGCTGAATAGGCGGAACTTCTGTATGTTGATCGTTTTCCCGAATTCCTTACAGTTCTTAAACAAAATTCAAAAAATAGAAGTTCTTCAAATGCATTTTTGGTGTTTTTGTGAAAGAAATTTTCAAAACGTTTGTCGGAATGGTGCATATGATACACCATTGGAATGCTATGGATTAGCCCAAACTTTGGTATATAGACCTCGTTTCAAGATTCACCATAGTTTAAGAGTAGTTTTCAAAAAACTAATGACATTTTTGACATTTTTTTCCCGAACTGCTACAACACATGCTAACTGCCCGACCAGAATAGCTAACTGAGCGTATGACGACCAAGCTAACTGTCGTGACTTAAGACAATTTTTTTTGTTTTTTCCTGGTTTTCCCCGGGTCAAGCTAACTGCCGGTATTGAAATAGTTAACTGTCAGGGATTGCGCATGTTAACTGCAGGACTGAAGGTACTATTTTTTCCCTGGGTCATTCCAACTGCGGGGCCTGAAATAGCTAACTACCGGGACTATGGCAATTAAGAACTAGTGAATTGCTTGACTGAAGATATTAATTTTTTCTTTCGTTCTTCTTTTTTGCCAAGGTCACGCTAACTGCTCGAGTGCGCATGGCAGTTATGTGTTCAAGTTAACTTCCACAAGTCGCCCACTTAACTGCCATATGCAATAAAAATTGGACTAACAGTATAAAAAACTTTTTATACTGTTATAGTTTTGAAACACTTAACTGTTGCACTTCATGCACTTAGCTGACACATCACAAAAAACTAACTTCCCTGTTTACTAAAGTAAAAGCTTTTTCACCTTTTTAATAGTTAACTGCTACAGTATCATGGATTAACTTCTCCAGCTAAAAATGATAGTAACTTCTAAAGAAACTAACGGCTCCACCTAAAAATGATTGCGGCAGTTAACAACAAGTTAATTGCCAGACTGAAGACACTATTTTTTCTTTTACATTTTTTTGGTCGAACTAACTGCCGGGCCTGTAATAGCTAACTGCCTGGGGCTGCGGCAGTTAACACCTAGTTAATTGCTGGGAGCGAAGACACTATTTTTTTCGTTATTTCTTGTCAGGGTCACACTAACTATCATGAATGCCGAAGTTAACTACCACAAGCTGGTCGATGTTAACGGCCACTGTGGACGATTTTTTTAAATGGCCAAACTTTTTCCATATTTTGTAATTCATTTTTTTGCCGGGGTCACCATAACTGCAATGTATATCGTGGTTACCTGCCATGCCGACCGAAGTTAACTGCAACTTTTTGTAATCCATGGAGATGTGCAGCTAACTGCTATCTTCGCTCGCAGCCGGAATGAACATGAGATTTAAAAAAATGGAAGAAAAGATGTGCAGCTAACTTGCATCCTAATCAAAAGAAAAGTCACATGAGGAAGGAAAGAATGGAAGAAGAACAACGTAATCCAAGTGTACAAATCCTATATCCAAAATCCACATGCGCACAACTCAAAGGAAATTCAATTAACATAAAGGAAATTCGGACGTAATTTTTTGCACAACTGTCGAGTCAACAAAAGTTGACTATTACCACGATGACCATGGAGTCTGAACTCGGTCTCAGCAGGCTAACTAAATAAACCTTCAGGGCTAACTGCTGCTACTGGTCGCCTTCACCACCGGAAACAAGGTTTTCTACGGCCATCACGGTGCGAGGAGAAGAGGCAGGGCCAAAAGGAGTTTGGGGCGGCCATTGCTCCGGCGATGTCCGGCGGCCAGGGGAAACTAGTATCACGCGGACGCGCACTGCACCGGACCAGGGAAGCCAAGAACGGCTATGGAGCATTGGTGTAGGGAGATGGGGGCCAGATCCTTCGATGGCGAGCCGTGGGCCCGGATCCTTCCCGGACGAGCGGCGGGGGCGACAGATCCATCCATGGCGACGACGGGGGAGGTGCTTGATGGGCGATGGCGCGCCGGTGTGGTGGGTGGTGGTGGTGCACCGGTGAGGTAGGTGGTTGTGGTGCGCCGACGAGGTGGGTAGGTTGTGGCGTGCTGATGAGGTAGGTGGTTGTGGCGTGCTGGCGAGGGGTCCAGATCATGGGGAGAAGATGGTGCTTCGAGCATGGGTTGTGCGAGTAGTTAGCTGGCTCCGGTAGAAACATGTAGGAGTAGGAGGTGGTTCCTAAATAACCTTATTTAGGAACTCTAGAGGGGGGTTTCTAAATAGTCCCACCCTATATATATATGTGCATCTCTGACAGGTATATAGATCAATGATGGCGAGGAAGTGGTATGCCGTGTATGTAGGGCATGTTCCGGGTGTGTATGATGAGTGGCCAGAGTGTTAGGCCCAGGTCTTTGGCTTCTCCGGCGGAAGCCAGAAAGGGTTTGATAGCAGAGCAGAAGCCGAAGCTAGTTACTTGAGATTCATGGCACAACAGGGGATTCAGAACCAGCGCCGCTTCAAAAAGTACTACATAATACCGCTTTTGATCATCGTGATCGCTCTTATCTCGTATGTCATAGTTTAGGTAGATGATGAAACATGTGTCTATGGTGACAATGTAAGAGACATGTGATCATTAACTTGTATCGCTATTTCGAGATGATGATGAGATCAACATCATTTGTGTTCGATACTGATGATATGATGAGGCTACATTGTGCCACTTTGATGATGATGATGAGACATTCATTTTTCATATACTTTCAGTGTATGTGTATGTTGTAATTGTATAAAACCTGTAAAAATACGAATATAGCAAAATAAAAAAAGAAAATGCTAGTAGTAGCGTGGGGTTTTGGAGTAGTAGCAGTGCTGCTTTACCAGTAGCGTTGGTCGTATAGCCACACTACTACTATTAGTAGTAGCGATGGACAGAGGCGCGCTACTACTAGACATAGGTAGCAGTCGCCCTGGTTGAAACAAGCGCTACTGCTAAAAAATAGCTGTAGCACCGTAGCAGTAGCGCGCCTGCCCGCGCTACTAATAGCCAAAAAAACCAGCGCTACTGGTAAGGGTTTTCCTAGTAGTGTAAGGTTTCCTAACCATATACATGTGTTGTCATTTTATGATGGGATCACATCATTAGGAGAATGATGTGATGGACAAGACCCATCCGTTAGCTTAGCATAATGATCGTTCAGTTTATTTCTATTGCTTTGTTCATGTCAAATACATATTCCTTTGACTATGAGATTATGCAACTCCCAGATACCGGAGGAATACCTTGTGTGCTATCAAACATCACAACGTAACTGGGTGATCATGAAGATGCTCTACAGGTATCTCCGAAGGTGTTTGTTGAGTTGGCATAGATCAATATCATGATTTATCACTCCGAGTTTCGGAGAGGTATCTCTGGGCCCTCTCGGTAATACACATCATAAGCTTGCAAGCAAATGACTAAGGAGTTAGTCATGAGGTGATGTATTACAGAATGAGTAAAGAGACTTGTCGGTAACGAGATTGAACTAGGTATAGATATAACGACGATCGAATCTCGAGCAAGTAACATACCGATGGACAAAGGGAATTACGTATGTTGTCATAATGGTTCGGCCGATAAAGATCTTTGTAGAATATGTAGGAGTCAGTATGGGCATCCAGGTTCCGCTATTGGTTATTGACCGGAGAGGTGTCTAGGTCATGTCTACATAGTTCTCTAAGCCATAGGGTCCGCACGCTTAACGTTCATTGACGATATAGCTAGTGTTATATGAGTTATATGATTTGGTGACCGAATGTTGTTCGGATTCCGGATGAGATCACGGACATGACGAGGAGTCTCAAAATGGTCGATAGGTAAAGGTTGATATATAGGGAGATGGTATTCGGACACCGGAAGTGTTTCGGAGGGTATCGGGTACTTATCGGGTCACCGGAAAGGAGTTTCGGGCACCCCCGGCAAAGATATGGGCCTAATGGGCCAAAGGGGATAAAACCAGCCCCTGGTGCGCCCCTTCTTTGGATTTCAGGCCCTAAGGGAAGGAAAGGGGGGAGGGCTAGCCCCTCCTGCCTTTGCCTCTCATGGGAGAAAGGAAGGGGGGGGGGGCGCCACCCTCCCCTGCCTTTCCCCCGCACCTATACAAGGCAGGGGGCGCGGCTTGGGAGGGACTCCAAGTAGGATTCCTCCTACTTGGGCGCCTCTTTTGGCTACTACTCCTCCCTCCCACCTATATATATGTGGGAGGGGGGCACCTAGCACACAACAGACAATTGCATAACCGTGTGCGGTGCCCCCTCCACTGTTTACACCCCCGGTCATATTTTTGTAGTGCTTAGGCGAAGCCCTGCGGAGATCACTTCACCATCACCGTCACCATACCGTTGTGCTAACGGAACTCATCTACTACCTCGGCATCTTGCTGGATCAAGAAGGCGAGGGACATCACCGAGCTAAACGTGTGTAGAGCACGAAGGTGTCGTGCATTCGGTACTTGATCGGTTGAAGCGTGAAGAAGTTCAACTACATCAACCACGTTATGAAACGCTTCTGCTTACAGTCTATGAGGGTAGGTAGACACACTCTCCCCCTCGTTGCTATGCATCTCCATGGATAGATCATTGCATGTGCTTAGAATTTTTTTCCATGCAAAGTTTCCCAACAACTATGTCAATAGGTTACTCCCAAAGAATGATATAAAGTTGCTGTAAAATGATTGTAAAACATCCAAGAATGATAATATAACATCATGGAACAATAAAAAATTATAGATACATTGGAGACATATCAACATCCCCAAGCTTAATTCTTGCTCGTCCTCGAGTAGGTAAATGATATAAACATAATTTTTGATGTGCAATGCTGCCTATCATGTTCGTCACATATTCTTTTCTTCTGTAGCATGGGCATTTGGACTTTTATATGATTCAAAGTAATAGTCTAGTTTTGATGAAGATTTCAATACTCAAGCATATCAACAAGCAACCATGTCTTTCAAAATATCAATAGTAAACCAAGTTATCCCTAGCCCATTATGCTCAATCATTGATCCATTCATGGAACACACTCGCATATTAGCTACACCCAATGCTCAAGTATGATCATAGTGCCCCTTAGTTGGTGCTTTATAAGAGAAGATGGAGACTCAACTAAAAATAAAAAATTGCATAAAGTAAATAGAAAGGCCCTTCACAGAGGGAAGTAGGGATTTGTAGAGGTGCCAGAGCTCAAAGCGAAAAAGATAGAGATACACCATTTTGGGTGGCATGCCTTTCCTGTCAACGAAAACGATCGAGTAGTTCCCAATACTTTCCGTGCTAGATATATCATAGGCGGTTCCCAAAAAGAAAATAAAGTTTATTCCTTTTTCCACCATACTTTCACATTCCACGGCCAACCGAATCCACGGGTACCATCCATACCAACACTTTCCAAGGAATTTATTATTTGACAACATAAACTAAATTCATTTTTCATTTCGGGGCTGGGCATCCCTAATACCTTTGTTGTACTCTCGTGCAATGACAAGTGAATAAACACTCATCTTGAGAATAACACATCTAGCATGGAAAAATATCAGCCACCCCCTACTGTTTCATTAGCGGTACGAGCACACAAAAAGGAAATTTATTTTGAAGATTAGAGATGGCACATACAATTTTGCTTAGAACGGCTAAAGAATACCTCATATAGGTAGGTATAGTGGACTCATATGGCAAAAACTGGGTTTAAGGATTTTGGATGCACAAGTAGTAATCCCACTTTGTACAAATGAAGGCTAGCAAAAAATTGAGAAGCATGCAAACAAGAAACAAAAAATCTCATAAGCGAGCATTAAGCATAACTAACACCGAATAAAGCACCACAAGTAGGATGTAATTTCATTGCATAACTATTGACTTTCGTGCTTGCATAGGGAATCACAAACTTTAACACCAATATTCTTACTAAAGCATAATTACTCACCAACATGACTCACATATTATATCATCATATCGCAAAACTATTAGAAAGAATCAAGTTTATTTTTTGCAATGATCTTCATGAAAGTTTTTATTATACCCCTCTTGCATATCTATCACTTTGGGACTAGTTTCATAAGTTGCTTTTTATAGCTCAAACAAATCTAAGTGAAGAACATGAGCATAAAAAGTTTATTCTCTCAAAATAATTTAAGTGAAGCATTGATAACCCACAAGTATAGGGAATCATTTGTAGCCTTCTTCAATAAATAAGAGTGTCGAACCCAATGAGGAGCTAAAGGCAGAACAAATATTCCCTCAAGTTCTATCGACCACCGATACAACTCTATGCACACTTGACATTTGCTTTACCTAAAACAAGTATGAAACTATTTTGCAAGAATAAAACTATGAGTACTTTGTGAGAATAAAACTACGAATAAATTGCAAGGTAGTAAAAGTGGATAGCTTTTGTCAATAAGAAAGTCATTTGTCCCTAGGCAATCGATAACAAGTACCGATAATCATCCTTGCAATTTTATATGAGGGAGAGGCATGAGCTAACATACTTTCTCTACTTGGATCATATGCGCTTATGATTGGAACTCTAGCAAGAATCCGCAACTACTAAAGATCATTAAGGTCATGAAACCCAACCATAGCATTAAGTATCAAGTCCTCTTTACTCCCATACGCCATGACCCACTTATCCACGTTTAGGCTGCTGTCATCCCCCGCAACACTGACAATAACCAAACCATGAACATACTGCAACACCCTACAGCGGGGGCCCCTCACGTTTGCGCGATACGGAGGGCACCGTAGGATAGCACCAACATAAAATTTACAATCATACCAACTAAGATCATGATTAACCCATAGGACAAAACAGATCTACTCAAACATCATAGGGTAGCCAAATATCATTGGGAAATAATATATGGAGTTGAGCACCATGTTTAAGTAGAGATTACAGCAGGGAGAAGAGGTGTTACACCGCTGCATAGAGGGGGGAGAGTTGGTGATGACGGTAGCAAGATTATTGATGTAGACCGTCATCACGATCCTAGCCCCGACGGCACTCCGGCGCCACCAGGAGAGAGAGGGGGAGAGAGACCCCCTCCTTATTCTTCTTCCTTGGCCTCCCCTTAAATGGGAGGAGGGTTCCCCCTCTGGTCCATGGTCTCCATGGTGGCGGAGGGGCGGGAGCCCCTCCGATATTGGATCTCCCTCTCTGTTCTTTTCTGTTTCACGCTCCTCAGATCTGGCCCTTCATGGTTTCTGAAATTCCCGGAGATCAGTAACTTCGATTGCGCTGATTTTTTACATGATTTTTTTCCGGATATAAGCTTACTTGCGCATGAAGTATAGCTCCAACCGATGTTCTAGGAGGGCACGATACACCAGGGCGCGCTTGGGCCTGCTGGCGCACCCTGGTGGGCTGTGGTGGCCTCGGGCCTCTGTTTACATTGATTCCACCTCCTAAAGTTGATAAATATTCCAAAATAATGCTCCATAGAGTTTCATCATGTTTGGACTTCGTTTGATATGGATTTTCTGCGATACAAAAACATGCAACAAACAGGAGCTGGCACTGGGCACTGGATGAGTAAGTTAGTCCAAATAAATCATATAAAAAGTTGCCAAAAGTATGTAAAAGTTGAATAATATTGGCATGAAACAATCAAAAATTATAGATACGACAGAGACGTATCAGCATCCCCAAGCTTAACTCCTGCTCGTCCTCGAGCAGGTAAATGATAAAAAAGATAACTTTTGATGTGGAATGCTACCTTACATAAACTTGATCATATATCTAGTCATGTCATGAATATTAAGACATAAGTGATTCAAAGAAATAGTCTATAATTTGACATAAAGACATCAATACTCAGGCATCCCAATAAACAATCATGTCTTTCAAAAATCAATGATAAAGAACGTTATCCCTACAAAATCATATAGTCTTGTCATGCTCTGTCTTCCTAACACAAAGTATAAATCATGTACTATCCCGGTGTCAGCCAAGCAATTGGTTCATACTTTTTAACGCGCTTCAGCTTATTCAACCCTCACGCAATACATGAGCGCATGCCATGGATATAGCACTACGGGTGGAATAGAATATGATGATAGGGGTAAATGTAGAGAAGACAAAAAGTAAGAAAGTCTCACATCAACGCGGCTAACCAACGGGCTATGGAGATGCCCATCAATTGATATCAATGCGAGGAGTAGGGATTGCCATGCAATGAATGCACTAAGGGCTATAAGTGTATGAAAGCTCCATACGAAAACTAAGTGGTTGTGCATCTAATCCTACAATGAAAAATTCCCACTAGTATATGAAAGTGACAACATATGAGACTCTCCATATGAAAAACATGGTGCTACTTTGAAGCACAAGTGTGGTAAAGGATACTAACAATGCCCCTTCTCTCTTTGTTTATTTTTTCTTCTTCTTTTTTCCTTTTTCTTTTTTTCTCTCTCATTGTCCGGAGTCTCATCCTGACTTTTTGGGGAATCATAGTCTCCATCATCCTTTCCTCACTGGGGAACTACTCTAAAAATGAATAATGATGATCATCACACTTCTATTTACATATAACTCAAAAGAAATAAAAATTACAACTCTATACCTATAACAAAATATGACTCTATATGAATGCCTCTAGCAATGTACCAGGAGGTGCAATGATCTAGCATAACATGTATGAGAAATGATGAACGGTGGCTGAGCCACAACTACTATGTCAGCTATATGATCATGCAAAGCAATATGATAATGAATGCTCAAGTCATCAAACAGAAGCGGTGGAAGTTGCATGACAATATATCTCGGAATGGCTATGGAAAGGCCATCATAGGTAGGTATGGTGGCTGTTTTGAGGAAGATATAATAAGGCTTATATGTGATAGAGCGTATCATATCACAGGGTTTGGATGCACCTGCGAAGTTTGCACCGAGTCTCGAGGTGAGAAAGGGCAATGCACGGTACCATAGAGGCTAGCAAATTGCGGAAAGGTAAGAGTGCGTATATTCCATGGACTCACATTAGTCAGAAAGAACTCATATAATTATTGCAAAAGTTTATTAGCCCTTGAAGCAAAGTAATACTACGCATGCCCCTAGGGGGGAGGTTGGTAGGAGTTAACCATCGCGCCCCCCCGACCTTCACATAAAGATAGACAATCAAGGATAAATTGTGCTCCAACTTTCATAGCATAACAAGAGACTACACGTGCATGCTTTGGGAATCACAAACCTTAACACCAATACTCTTACTAACCACAACCGTTTACTAGTACTTCCCACATATTCCATCTCTATATTGCAAAACTATTGCAAGGAATCAAACATATCATATTCAGTGATCCATAAGTTTTATGTAGGATTTTTATGACTAACCATGCAATTGACCAATTCCATTTGTCTCTCTAAATAGATATAAGTGAAGCATGAGAGTTTAATTATTTCTACAAAAGAACATGCTCTAACAAATATAAGTGAAGCAAAAGAGCATTCTATGAACATCGGTTTTTTATGTGAAGAGAAACATGCAATCCACACTTCAAATGATATAAGTGAAGCACATGAAGCATTCTATAAAGCCATACTCCAAAAATATAAGTGAAGTGCAATAAGAATTCTATAAATCAACCATGGACTATCTCATACCAGCATGGTGCATAAAATAAAAATGAAAACTAAATGCAAAAGACGCTCCAAGATTTGCACATATCACATGAATGAAACAAAGACGAAAACATACCGATACTTGTTGAAGAAAGATGGGATGCATTCCGGGGCATCCTGAAAGCACAAGTGCTCCCTGGGTGGTTTTGGTAATTAATTTCAACATATCTCCTTTTGGACTAACACTTTTACCTAGTATATTTCAGACAAGTTGAACAATGGAGTGGCATGGACTAAAGGATGTGGAATCCCTTCTAGATGCTAAGGACAAAGGATTGGCTCAAGCTCCAAGCTCAAGACTCTACATTTTCCATTTTAGTGATCCAAGATCACATTGAGTCTATAGGAAAAGCCAATACTATCAAGAGGGGATGAGGTGTTGCTTAATAGCTTGCTTGCTCAAAGTGCTTAGTGATATGTTCCAAATCCCTCAACTACTTTCTCACATCCACATATGTCCTAAACCAAAAGTCTAACTTGGCCCCACCGATTCTTTCTATCTGGCGCCACCGAGTTCAGATGTCATAGCCACTGCCACAAACCGTAGGCAAATCGGTCTCACCGATAGGATCTCGGTCTCACCGAGATGGGATTGTAATCTCTCTGTGTATGTCCATTACCAAAATCGGTCTCACCGAGTTTGAGCAATCGGTACTACCGAGATTACAATGCTAACTCTCTGGCTAGCTTATTACCAAAATCGGTCCTACCAAGTTTGTGTAATCGGTCTCACCGAGTTTGCCTGACCAACTCTCTGGTTAGCTTATTACCAAAATCGTTCCTACGGAGTTTGTGTAATCTGTCTCACCGAGATTACGTTATGCCCTAACCCTAACCATATCGGTCCTACCGAGTTGCATGTCGGTCCCATCAAAAATCCTAACGGTCACTAGATTTGCTGAATCGGTCTGACCGAGTTTGTTGATTCGGTCCCACCGAGATTGGTAAATTGTGTGTAATGGTTAGATTTTGTGTGGAGGCTATATATACCCCTCCACCTCCTCTTCATTCGTGGAGAGAGCCATCAGAACAAACCTACACTTCCAACTTACCAGTTCTGAGAGAGAACCACCTACTCATGTGTTGAGGCCAAGATATTCCATTCCGTTGGGGAGACTATCATTTGAAGCACAAGAGCAAGGAGTTCATCATCAATGCACCATTTGTTACTTCTTGGAGAGTGGTGTCTCCTAGATTGGCTAGGTGTCACTTGGGAGCCTCTGACAAGATTCTGGAGTTGAACCAAGGAGTTTGTAAGGGCAAGGAGATCGCCTACTTCGTGAAGATCTACCGCTAGTGAGGCAAGTCCTTCATGGGCGACGGCCCATGGTGGGATAGACAAGGTTGCTTCTTCATGGACCCTTCGTGGGTGGAACCCTCCATGGACTCACGCAACCGTTACTCTTCGTGGGTTGAAGTCTCCATCAACGTGGATGTACGATAGCACCACCTATCGGAACCACGACAAAAACATCCATGTCTCCAATTGCGTTTGAATCCTCCAATCCCTTCCCTTTACATTCTTGCAAGTTGCATGCTTTACTTTCCGCTGCTCATATACTCTTTGCATGCTTGCTTGTTATGTATTGTGAGTGTTAAACTTGTGCCTAAACTCCACTCCAACTTAAAGAAGTTAAAAACTGCAACTTTTGGTACTTAGTGTCTAATCACCCCCCTCTAGACACCTCTTCTCGATCCTTTCAATTGGTATCAGAGCTTTGGTCTCCATTGCTTTGGTTTAAACACCATTAAAGGAAGATGGATGAGTCTACTATTGGGAGTCTTAGACATAGAGTGCCTATACTTGATGGGGAGTATTTTCATGAGTGAAAAAATGAGATGCTTGTGATTTTCAATCAATTTCATTTGAACAAGTACATTGCTAGCCCTTGTGCACCTCATGTTGATCCTATGCATCCTACCCTTGATGAGTCAATTGACATGATTAGGAATCTTAGAACTGTTAATCTTATCACTAGAGGCTTGCCTAGAAACTTGATGAGAAACTTGCCTACTCTTGAGTGTGCCTACACTATATGGAAATTTCTTGAGGAACGCTTTCCAAATTATTCCTTGAAAAATCTAGATGAAATTCTCCATAAGTCTATTGCCTTGAGTAAGATGAATTATAGTGATCCTATGTTTGGTGATTGTCTATTTGAACTTACAAACCTTATGCGTGCCAAAGGAGATGTTGGAATTATCGGTGATATTATTTCCGAAGCTATAAAAATTCATAAGCAAGATCATTGTCAAGCTCACTCTAACGAATCACCCTCTCTAGGATTTGATCCACCACACGACGATGTTGAACATGGATACTATGATGAGGATGATGATAGTGACTTCGATCTTGATGATGCAATGAGACACTTTGGTCCTATGGCAAATCTTCGGGGATATATGGCAGGAGGAAAGGAATGGGTTCTTGATAGTGGATGTACTGATCACATGACCGGAGTTAAAGACATGTTTCGTGAGCTTGCTGAAAATGATGGTCCTCGAAAGTATGTCACTTTCGGTGACAACTCAAAGGGTAAGGTGGTTGGCCTCGGTAAGGTGGCCACATCACATGATAGCTCCATACAAAATGTCATGCTCGTTGAATCTCTTGGCTACAACTTACTTTCAGTATGTAGACTTGCTGATTTCTGTTTCAATGTTCTATTCACTGAAGTAGATTGCCAAGTGTTTTGTAGAGATAATCATAAAATGGTCTTTACCGGTATACGTAGAGCTGATCTTTACATTGTTGACTTCACTAAAAAGGCTCAACCTAGAACTTGCTTTATTGCTAAATCTTCTAAAGGTTGGTTATGGCATAGACGATTATGTCATGTTGGTATGCGAAACCTTGACAAGCTTATTAAAGGAAATCATATCCTTGGAGTTAATGATGTCATATTTGATAAGGATAGACTTTGCAGCGCTTGTCAAGCAGGTAAACAGGTTGGAGGAAGGCATCCCGTGAAGAACATCATGACCACAAGGAGGCCACTTGAGCTACTTCACATGGATCTTTTTGGTCCCAACACTTACAAGAGTCTCGGTGGAAATTCTTTTGGTCTAGTTATAGTTGATGATTTTTCAAGATTTACGTGAGTGTTCTTTCTCGATGACAAATCGAAGGTCCAAAAGATCTTCAAAAACTTCGCTAGGAAGACCCAAAATCAATTTGAAGTAAAGATCAAGAAGGTTTGCAGTGACAATGAAACAGAGTTCAAGAACGCAAATGTGGACACCTTTCTTGACAAAGAAGGGATTTCACACGAGTTCTCGGCTACGTACACACCTCAACAAAATGGAGTTGTTGAGAGGAAGAACCGAACGCTCATCAAAATGGCGAGAGCGATGCTTGATGAGTACAAGACACCGAAGCACTTTTCGGCGGAAGCGGTTGAGACAGCTTGTCATGCAACAAATCGCTTGTATCTTCACAAGCTACTCGGCAAGACGGCATACGAGCTCCTCACCGGTAACAAACCCCAAGTTGGATACTTTTGAGTATTCGACTCAAAGTGCTACATTCTTGATAAGCATCGTCGTTCTAAATTTGCTCCTAAGTCTCATGAAGGTTTCCTACTTGGTTATGGCTCAAACTCTCACACATACCGTGTCTACAACAATTTCACCCGAAAAGTTGAAGAAACGGTAGATGTGAAGTTTGATGAATCTAACGGCTCGCAAGTAGAGCAATTGCCAATTGATGTAGGAGACAAAGATCCCACGGAAGCAATCCAAGACTTGTCTATTGGCAAGATTCACCCAACGGAGGTGAAGGAGAGTACCTCGTCCGTCCAAGTGGAAGCTTCTACCTCACGACAAGGTGAACCAAGAGTTGATACAAAAGCATCCACAAGTGGGACACACCAAGATGAAGAAAATGAGGAAGTGCATCAAGATGAACTTCAACAACCTCCTTCTCCACCACGACAAGAGAACGACAACGCCAACAATGAAGAAGGCCAAGAAGAATAACAAGATGAAGAAGATGTTCAACCAAGACCCAAGCAAAAGCTGTCACGAGTTCGAGCAAGAATTGCTAAAGACCATCCCGTCGAGCAAATCTACAACGATATCCAAACCGGGAGAATCACTCGCTCTAAAACTCGTTTAGCTAACTTTTGTGAACACTATTCATTCATCTCTAGCATTGAACCTATGAAGGTTGAAGAAGCATTGGAAGATCCGAATTGGATAAATGCCATGCATGAAGAGCTACACAACTTTGAGAGAAATCAAGTTTGGACATTGGTTGAGAAGCCTGACAACAACCACAACATCATCGGTACCAAATGGGTGTTTCGCAACAAGCAAGATGAAGATGGACAAGTAGTTCACAACAAAGCACGTCTCTTCGCCCAAGGCTACACACAAGTCGAAGGTATGGACTATGGTGAGACTTATGCTCCCGTTGCTAGACTTGAGTCCATTCACATCTTACTTGCCTATGCTAATCACCATGATATCACCTTGTACCAAATGGACATTAAAAGTGCTTTTCTAAATGGTGAAATAGAGGAGGAAGTTTATGTTAAGCAACCTCCCGGCTTTGTCAATCCTAAGAAACCAAATCATGTTTACAAACTTCACAAAGCTCTTTATGGTCTTAAACAAGCTCCTAGAGCGTGGTATAAATGCTTGACCAAGTTCCTTATTGAAAAAGGCTTTGAAATTGGAAAAATAGATTCTACTCTTTTTACTAAAAGGGTCAATGGAGAGCTATTTGTGTGCCAAATCTATGTTGATGATATTATATTTGGTTCTACTAACCCTCATTTTAGTGAAAAGTTTGGGAAGCTAATGTCGGAGAAGTTTGAGATGTCAATGATGAGTGAACTCAAATTCTTTCTTGGTTTGCAAATCAAGCAAACTAAGGAGGGAACCTTTGTCTCTCAAACGAAGTACACCAAGGACTTATTCAAGAAGTTCAATATGCAAGAATGCAAAGGTATGACTACACCCATGCCTACTAGTGGACATCTTGACTTGACCAAAGATGGTAAACCTTTTAATCAAAAGGTTTATCGCTCTATGATTGGTTCATTGTTATATCTATGTGCTTCACGTCCCGATATCATGCTAAGTGTGTGCATGTGTGCACAATATCAAGCTGCTCCTAAAGAATGTCACCTTAAGGCCATGAAAAGGATAGTGAGATACTTAATCCATACACCAAATTTTGGCATTTGGTATCCCAAGAGGGCCTCCTTCGATCTTGTTAGCTACTCCGACTCGGACTATGCCGGTGACAAGGTTGATAGAAAGCCCACTTCAGGTACTTGTCAATTTCTTGGTAGATCTCTTGTGTCTTGGTCTTCCAAGAAACAAAACTCGGTATCCTTATCCACCGACAAAGCGGAATACATTGCCGCTGGTTCATGCTGTGCTCAATTACTTTGGATGACCCAAACTCTTAAAGATTATTGGATATATGTCAAACATGTCCCATTACTTTGTGACAATGAAAGTGCTACCAAGATTGCTCACAATCCCGTGCAACATTCTCGAACTAAGCATATTGAAGTTCGTCATCATTTCATTCGATATCATGTTGCCAAGGGTGACATTAATCTTAAGCATGTTCGCACCGAAAAACAATTAGCAGATATTTTCACTAAACCACTTGATGAGAAAGTGTTTTGCAGGTTAAGAGGTGAATTGAACATCATTGATGCTTCAAACTTGGAGTAGAAACTCCATTGGATACATGCAAGACATGAGCTTATGACTAATCCTTGATATTTCTGTTATGATGACAAACTTATGTCTTGGATATATTTGCACCTTGCATGTTATCTAACCCATGTAGGTACTTGGATGAATCGAATTCCATGAGATTGTAACCTACTCATATCTTGAGCAATCTCTACATCACCAAGTCCCTACACAATGTTGGTTGAAGACAAGGAAGCACGGAATCATTCAAACATATCCTTTGACAAATTCTATGTTGAGTTTCATAATTGTCATTTTGGACACACAAGTGCTATTCCTTGCAAAAACTAACCCGTGTAGGTAGATGAACTCAACTTCCAAGTGGTGCTCCCAACTCTTGATGAACTACATCAACCTTGAGCAACCCACACAAGTTCAACTACATGATCAACACCACCACCCAAGGTATGTAATTCCATCTTAGAGAAGCTTTACTCCAAGTCATGAGTCAAAGCAACTTGACAAGATGTGAATACATCAAGATGCTTAAACGATAAATGGTAACCCCATTTTGAGCTTAAACGATGAGTATGACCTATGATCAAGTGATCTCACTTGACTCCTAAGTCAATATACTATAACATAGGTGACCTTGTCGCCGACCATCTCTAGATGAAGTTTACTTGTGTTCTTTTCTGTGCTCTTGCATTTGTCTCATGCATGTTTGTTTCCCCTTTCAAAAAAACTTAATCTAGATTTCTTTCTTTTCTATTTGTTCTGCATTCCCTGCATCCAATTCATTGCAAATCTTTCTGTTAATTCTTTGCAAATCCTTGTGAGATCTTACTTGTCTAGAGAGCCGAGGTGACAAGTGTTTTCTCTGTGATGAACTCGGTTTCACCGGTTTAATGCTTTCGGTCCAACCGAATCTTTTCGGTGCAACCAAAGCATACCACTCGGTGCCACCGATCTCACAACAGGAAAAACATTTTGCCATTTATTCCTACTTTACTTTTGATCCAGCTCCACTCAATGAATCTTGTCCTCTACAAGCATCACATTTTTATCGGTGCCTTGTGTTGTGACTCAAGGACCAAACCCATTCACGACAAATTCTAGAAGGCCCTTCTTGGAAATTGATGTCAAAGGGGGAGAGAGAGATCACATCAAAGATTATCATCTCCATAGGGGGAGAGAGAGAGGTCTCCAGGGGGAGAGAATGGAGAGAGAGATCTCCAGGGGGAGGGAATACTCAAGAAGAGAGTAATCCTCAAGGATCCCAGATTCTTGGTGTTCAAGAGGAGAGATGCCACATGTCTTCTTGAGGGGAAAGAAATACATGTTCATATGTGCTTACTTGCATTAGCTCAGTTCATTTGTTTCCTTGAGCTCTGATTTTCTATTCCCTATCTTCTCCCAGTATCCCATGCTAGATTCAGGGGGAGCAAGACATCTAAGGGAAAGAAATTCCTTAAATTCATTGCACATCTTTACCTTTGGGGACATGTCTACATCAAATGTGGTACTTAGTACTCACTCTCTACATGTCATCCCAGTCTTGGTATTCTTGTGGTTTCTTTTGTTTGCTCTGACTAGTAGGTGTATCTGTGTTATCTAACCTTATTTACGCAGGTTCATTTCATCCTAAGCCAACTCAAGACCACAAGGTAAGTATATGCATCACAGTCATGTGTATGAGGAATTCTTGCTGATGTACATATTGTTTGCAAGAAGGACTCATGAGCATGAAGGTACATTTCCCACATACACATCTCTTGCTATCTTTTGCTCTGATGCATATGGCCAAGATACATGTAACACATTGCTTACTCTGTCATGTTCATTGTAGGATCTTGAAGTATGTCTAGAGGGGGGGGGGGTGATTAGACTACTTGACCAATTAAAAACTTAACCTTTTCCCAATTTAGTCTTTGGCAGATTTTAACTATCTTAGAACAAGTCAAGAAATCTTCACACAATTCAAGCAAGCATGCAAAGAGTATATGAACAGCGGAAAGTAAAGCATGCAACTTGCAAGAATGTAAAGGGGAAGGGTTTGGAGGATTCAAACGCAATTGGAGACACGGATGTTTTTGTCGTGGTTCCGATAGGTGGTGCTATCATACATCCACGTTGATGGAGACTTCAACCCATGAAGGGTAATGGCTGCGCGAGTCCATGGAGGGCTCCACCCACGAAGGGTCCACGAAGAAGCAACCTTGTCTATCCCACCATGTCCGTCGCCCACGAAGGACTTGCCTCACTAGCGGTAGATCTTCACGAAGTAGGCGAGCTCCTTGCCCTTACAAACTCCTTGGTTCAACTCCACAATCTTGTCGGAGGCTCCCAAGTGACACCTAGCCAATCTAGGAGACACCACTCTCCAAGAAGTAACAAATGGTGTGTTGATGATGAACTCCTTGCTCTTGTGCTTCAAATGATAGTCTCCCCAACACTCAACTCTCTCTCACTGGATTTGGATTTGGTGGAAAGAAGATTTGAGTGGAAAGCAACTTGGGGAAGGCTAGAGATCAAGATTCATATGGTAGGAATGGAATATCTTGGCCTCAACACATGAGTAGGTGGTTCTCTCTCAGAAATGGTAAGTTGGAAGTGTAGGTTTGTTCTGATGGCTCTCTCCACGAATGAAGAGGAGGTGGAGGGGTATATATAGCCTCCACACAAAATCTAACCGTTACACACAATTTACCAATCTCGGTGGGACCGAATCAACAAACTCGGTCAGACCGATTTAGTAAACCTAGTGACCGTTAGGGTTTTCGGTGGGACCGACATGCAACTCGGTAGGACCGATATGGTTAGGGTTAGGGCATAACGTAATCTCGGTGAGACCGATTACACAAACTCGGTGAGACCGATTTTGGTAATAAGATAACCAGAGAGTTGGTCAGGTAAACTCGGTGGGACCGGTTCGCTCATTTCGGTGGGACCGAAATGTTACGAAAAGGAAACAGAGAGTTTACATTGCAATCTCGGTGGGACCGATCGCTCATCTCGGTGGACCGAAACGTTACGAAGGGAAACAGAGAGATTACAATCCCATCTCGGTGAGACCGAGATCCCTATCGGTGAGGACCGATTTGCCTAGGGTTTGTGGCAGTGGCTATGACATCTGAACTCGGTGGCGCCGGATAGAAAGAATCGGTGGGGCCGAGTTTGACTTTTGGTTTGGGTCATATGTGGATATGAGAAAGTAGTTGAGGGTTTTTGGAGCATATCACTAAGCACTATGGAGCAAGAAACTCATTAAGCAACACCTCATCCCTCCTTGATAGTATTGGCTTTTCCTATAGACTCAATGTGATCTTGGATCACTAAAATATAAAATGTAGAGTCTTGAGCTTTTGAGCTTGAGCCAATCCTTTTATCCTTAGTATTTTGAGGGATCCACTTTCCTCATCCATGCCATGCCATTCATTGAGCTTTTCCTGAAATATTTGTCTTGGAATAGTATTAGCCCAATGAGCTATATGTTGTTAGGAATTACCAAAACCACCTAGGGATAGTTGCACTTTCAATCTCCCCCTTTTTGGTAATTGATGACAACATATAGATCAAAGCTTCGACAAATGATAATAAGATTGAAAAACGTCGTCGCTTTGAGAGGTATGTGATAAGCAAGAGCTCCCCCTAAATTTGTGCATAGTTTTAAGATTTGCTTTGGACTGCAAATGCACAAGGAGTTAGGCGCATGGGTTACTCTTCCATGTCACATACATCTTGGTGGAGCGCTCAAAATAATAAAGATTGAATACATGCACTCATCACCAAGCAAAGTGAATGATCATCTAGAGATAAATGGGATAATGTCATCCAACAAGCATAAATGTAGCATACGATCAAACACATGATCATCACTGTATCACACAGGCAATAAAGTAGTATCTCAAGCAAGCAAAAGAAAATAAAGTTCAACCACCAAAATAAGAGAGAACAAAAGCAAACTCTCTCTCTCTCGAAGCCTATGATCTATACATTTTTCTTCCCCTTTGGCAACAAGTTACCAAAAAGTTCATAGAAAATGCATAGCACTAGATCAACTCTCAGGCTTGATCTTCAGGTGGTGGAGTAGAGATGGCTCCTTGGACGAAGACTTCAGTTGATGTGGATGGAGCTGGAGGAGTAGGTGCTGGAGCTGGTTGCACTGGAGCTGTAGCTGGTGCAGATGAAGTGGCTCTGGTGTCTATCATTAGCACTGCAGCTGATCTCTGAGCTCTAGGCACTCTGGCAAATGCATCTATGGTTGTCTTGCCCTTCCTCTCCTGCATATCATCCTAAAGCTGCTCAACAACAGACTGGATCTCAGTTACCTTCACATCCAAGTCATAGAACTTCTGCTCCATGATCCTCTCCAGGATCTCCTGGTTTTGAGTCAAGGTGGCCAGCCCTTTCTCAATCCTCAGAGTGGATGCAATCAAGTAGCCTAGTTGATCTTGTTTGCTCTTCAAAAAGTACTGAGATGCCTCTTCCATTGTTGGCATCTGGTAGCCTTCTCTGTCCTTGCCTTCTCCTTCTTCTCTTGTGCTTGCACTGAAGATGGTTCATCTTCATTCATCACCACTTGGTTGTCCTCAAAGTCTGGATAGATAGCAAAATGTTCCTTATCCAACAAGTATGTGCCTGTGCCCATCTTCAAGTTAATCAGCTCCTACATTTGTGGGGCATACCCACAGCTTCTCTTCTGGTCTGCTGCTGTCCTCTTGATAGTCTCAACTATGAGGCTCATGACCTTGAACTTCTGAGGCAAATCAAATATGTGTAGCAGATTGATTGCATGGCCTCTGATCATGTTGTGGTCACCTGACTTGGGCAAAAGAGTGTGCCTTAGGATCCAGTTGATGGTTGGCAGTCCTGACAGAAGGAAGTGTACAAATCCAAAATTGTGAGTTTCAAGAGCTTTATCTGGGATCTCCTTGTACATGTGTGCCATAGAATTGTGATCCTTCTTCTTCTTGGCATAGACATCCAAGTCATCTTCACTCTCCTTTGGTGCATTGATCAGACCCATTCCTCAATAGTTGATTGGTACCTTGTACCTTCAGACATCCATACTATCCTGCCATCAGGATAAAAGTGTGCTGTGGAGTAGAATTGCATTATGAGCTCATCATTCCACTTTGTGAACTTCTGCCAGCAAAGTCTGCAACTCCACAAGCACTGAAGCTGTCATACGCTCTAGGATAGTGTTCCTCATTCTCCTTGATGTATTTCCAATCCACCCACCTCATGTCACACACAATTGGCTTCTTGTCCAGCAACACAGTGTCATAGAAATCCTGTTGTTCCTTAGTGTGGAACCTGTAGTCAACAACAGTCCTTCTCCTAATTGCATAAGGATCAGACAATCTCCACTGTCTAAGCCATGCATCCTTTCTCAGCTTCATGTTCTCAGCCACTGGATGAGCATCATTGTGGTCTGGAATCTTTGGTTTCAGCTTTCTCAAAACTTGTCCTTCATCTTCTTCTTCCTCAGCAACTTCAGGCACTAGGGCCTTGTTCTTCTTAGCAGCTGGTATGCTCCTGGTATTCCTCTTAGGTGCAGTCTTGGGCTTGGAGGCAGCTTTGGGTGCTTCTTTGGGCTTTGATGATGCAGCCCCTGACCTAATAGCATCACCCATAAGCTTTTGAGCATTGGGTGCTGGTGCAGCAACCTCTTCTTCTTCCTCCTCTTCCATCATGGAAGGATGTCCAACAACTCTGGCCATCGTCTTCTTGACCCTTTCCTTCCTCTTCTTCCCTTCTGCAGCAGCCTCTTTGGGATCAGATGTCTCTAGTACATGAGTAGAGGCTCTGGCTTTAGACATGGGAGTCCTCTTTGCATGCACCTTGATCTTCATACCAGGCTTAGTGGTTGCAGCTGTGCCATATTCCTTTCTGAGCACTTTGTTCTTGGAAGTGGCCTCATCCTAAACTGCCACATAGTCTTCATCCTCAGAGTCTGAGATTCTCTTCTTTCTGGCCCTGGTGGCAGCTTTGGGCAAGTTGCTTGGGGTGCTCCTGCTACCATCATCTGAGGTGCTAGAGGGACTAGTGCCCTCACTCATGTGAATCTGCTCTTCTGACTGGTTCTGGCTATCACTTTGGTCTGACATACTGCAAACACTGACTGCTGACCCTGTGAATAGTTATAGATGAGATAGAATGGATGAGTATCACAAAATGAAGAGGTTTTTGCAAAAGAATGATTCAAAAAGTTAGTTTTAGTTTTCCACAGAAAGCATTTCGGATCAACTGATTTGTAAACTCTGTGATATCGAAGTAGCTATTGGAACCTAAACTAGTGAACTCGGTCAGACCGAGTCACAGTTCAGTGGCACCGAGACTACTAGGGTTTCACAGAGTCCTGAACTCGGTCACACCGACTTGCAATTCTCGGTCAGACCGAGAATCACTTGTGCAATGGCCTTAGCCGAATCGGTGGAACCGAGTTTTACAACTCGGTGGGTCCGAGATGGTTTCAGCGAAAACCTAACCCTAAATTTCCAAATCACTTCTAATCTAAGGATTTTTTTGACTGGATAGAATCGTTTCAATCATGGCAAGAATCATGATGAACACAATGTGCTAGGAATCAGACGGGGATAGCACTGTGATCGAGTCCATACCCTAGCTTGGCGATGAACTCGCTACGGCGGCAACGGCGGGGTTGAATTCCGTTGACGGCGGCGGAGACCAGCGACAGGAGGCGGCTGGCGACGAAGTCGACGATCCGGAGACCTTGGAGGCAGAGCGAGCTATGCGCGGGCGAAGGGGTTTGGAGAAAGTTTTCCAAATTTTTGTCCGTGAGTATATATAGCCCGACCGTGTTGGTGTGACCGAGTGGAACAACTCGGTGGCACCGAGATGCATAACTGTTGACAGTTACAGCAACTCGGTGAGACCGAAAAGTTCAAATCGGTTGCACCGAGATTGAAAACCTAGATCGACTTAGTGATCTCGGTATGACCGAAATGGAAGAATCGGTCAGACTGAAAGGCACAAAGAAGTTTTGGAAGTTTAAGTCTATGACGAATCGGGGACTCCGAGTGCTCCTCACACAGAGTGGTTCGAATCTGACTTGATCAAATTTTGTGATGTAGCATGAATAGAGTTTGAGACAAGAAAAGCATAGATAGCTAGAGAAGGTTCTTAGGCATTCTTGTTCATCCACTTGGCAAAAGAAAAAGAAACCAATCAATCAAAGCAACAAGTGGATGTCCTCGAATGAGTTAAATATGCAACCAACATGCTCACACAATAAAATGGCAAATGAAATATGTGGCAAAGCATGCACAACCAATTCTAGCATCTATCAAACAATTGGCGATGACTAGGTCATCTATATATGAGTATATTGACTTAGGAGTCAAATGAGAACATTTGATCATAGGTCATACTCATCGTTTAAGCTCAAGTGGGGTTACCACTTTTACATAATGCATTGATGTGTTCACACCATTAGAGTTGCTTTGACTCAATTCTTAGAGTTAAGCTCCCCCTAGATGTGAGATCCCCCCTTAGAGGGATGAACTAACCTTGGGTTTTGTCGATGATGACTTCATGTAGGTGTTGAAGATGTGGATGCTCAATGTTGATGAAGATCATTTGGAGCAATCCTTTGGAGTGAGTTGCACTTTCAATACCTACACGGGTTAGTCCCACAAGGAACAAACAAGGATATCCATAGACATAGAGTGATGCACACATAAGATGATGTCCATGAAAGCATTAGGTTACCTTGTCCCTTGTCTTACCAACAAGAGGGTTTGTGACTCCTTGAACTAGTGCAAGATGTGGAAGTTGATTGCACTTCTCCTTGCCATAATGATATGAGTGAAGAATGTTGGCGGAGTCACCCTCAAGAACTCTCTAGTTCTTCTTCTTCGGGATCCACATCATCTTGATGGGAATCCTTGGAGTTGTAGTCGTACTTGATGAAGTAGAACTTGACGTTGTCTTGGGAACCCACTTGACCAAGGCCTTAGGAGCTTCTTCAAATGCATCAATCTCCTCTTGAAGCTTGTCCTTGCCTTTTTGCTTGTGGTCTTGTGGTGGAAGATCATCTTGAGCTTGTGTTCCCTTGAAGGAAGTAGGATCATACTTCTCTTGTTGAGGAACAAACTTCGTCTTGGGATATTGATCTTCTTCCCACTCAACTCCATTGGCATTGAACTTTCGTTCAAAACCAACACCTTGGTTCTTCCGGTGCCTTCCTTGCTTGCGTACAATTTCCTCAAATTGCTTACTCCCGGCAAGGCTCTTGTAAACACCTTTCTCTATAATTCCCTTCAATAAGCTATTTTCTTGCTCAAGTGTAACTTGGCTAAGAGAATCATTAGTGGAATCAAGAGAACTACTAGAAGCAACAATATTGGATTTAACATGATGATTGTTACTACTAGAGGAAGAATCTTTCTTGTTTTGTTAATGGACTTGACTTGAGGCATGTAAGTAGATAAGAGTAAACGCTTGGCAATGTAAGAAGAACTTTTCTTACGGAGATCATCATTGATTGCCTTTAAGAACTCATGCTCTTGCTCAAGGTTGAGCTTTTCAAAGCGTAACTTCTCATGAGCCCTTAAAAGTTCTCGATGATCTTCTAAGATAGTTTCATGAGCTAACTTAAGAGTGTTTAGTTCTTTAGTTAGAAGCTCAATCTTCTCCTTATCATTGTCATTCATTTTATCTTGATTAGCTTGATTAATTGACGTTTCATCATAGTATTCATCACTAGAGTTGTCAACAAGTAAATCATCATCACCTAACAAGTCATCTTCATCACTATTGAAATCAACATACTCGGGGTGTGTTACCTTAGGGCCTTTAGCCATGAAGCATCTTCCAAGTCCTTCATTTGGTGAATCAAATATGTCGTAGGAGTTGGTTGACACAAGTTCTAGACCGGCAACACCTTCATCTTGAGTATGTTCGGAGTCGGAGTGATAGCTTCTCTCAGAGTGATGTTCAGAGTCAGAACCGGATACCCATTCACCAACATGAGCTTGATGTCTTCATTTTGTGTAGCTGCTTGATGACTTGTCCTTCCTTTCTGAAGCCTTGCTTCTCTGGGATGTTCTTCGTTCATAACGATCATCTCTACTCCTCCTCTCTATTGGCGGTGATTCTTCTCTTATACTTCTTCTCTTGGGAAAATCTTCTCTTCTTTTGTAGGGTGTCATACACTCATTGGAATAGTGTCCGGGTCTCCCACAATTGTAGCAATTGCGCTCTCGACTGGAAGATCTTTTGTCATTGTAGGACCTTGACTTAGAGCTTCTCTCTTTGCTTCTACTCTTGTAGAATTTGTTGAAGTTCTTCACCATTAAGCTCAATTCTTCATTGAAGGTTTGTTTCTCACTTGATGATGTAGGAGCTTCACATGAGGCTTTGTAAGCACTTCTTCACTTGTTGTGCAGTTCCTCCTTATCCTTGAGTGACATCTCATGAGCAACAATTCTTCCAATGACTCCCGTTGGCTTGAGATTCTTGTAATTTGGCATTATTTGGATCAATGTGCACACGGTATCATATTTTCCATCCAATGCTCTTAGGATCTTCTTGATGATGAATCTGTCGGTCATCTCTTCACTTGATAAGCCCGCAATCTCATTTGTGATAAGAGCAAGCCTAGAGTACATTTCAGCAATACCTTCACCATTCTTCATTTTGAACTTGTCAAGTTGACTTTGGAGCACATCCAATTTGGATTCCTTGATGGAGTCGGTACCTTTGTGCATATCAATCAAAGTATCCCAAATTTCCTTTGCATTCTCAACACGGCTAATTTTGTTGAATTCATCGAGGCACAGTCCGTTGAAGAGGATATAACAAGCTTGAGCGTTGTATTGCAGCATCTTCAACTCATCCACGTTAGCTTCACGGTTCGGTTCTCTCCCATCAAAGAATTCACCTTGCAAGCCAATACACACAATAGCCCAAACGGCGGGGTTATGTCTGAGAATATGCATTTTCATCTTATGCTTCTATCTAGCAAAATTAGTACCATCAAAGTAAGGACCTCTACGGTGATAATTTCCCTCGCTAGACGCCATACTTTCCTAGGTTGTGAAACCAAGGCTATGACCATCAAAAGCTATGGAAATCAAAGCAAATGGAGACCAAAGCTCTGATACCACTTGTAGGATCTTGAATTATGTCTAGAGGGGGGTGATTAGACTACTTGACCAATTAAAACTTAACCTTTTCCCAATTTTAGTCTTTGGCAGATTTCAACTATCTTAGCACAAGTCAAGCAATCTTCACACAATTCAAGCAAGCATGAAAAGAGTATATGAGCAGCGGAAAGTAAAGCATGCAACTTGCAAGAATGTAAAGGGGAAGGGTTTGGAGGATTCAAACGCAATTGGAGACACGGATGTTTTTGTCGTGGTTCCGATAGGTGGTGCTATCGTACATCCACGTTGATGGAGACTTCGACCCACGAAGGGTAACGGCTGTGCGAGTCCACGGAGGGCTCCACCCACGAAGGGTCCACGAAGAAGCAACCTTGTCTATCCCACCATGGCCGTCGCCCATGAAGGACTTGCCTCACTAGCGGTAGATCTTCATGAAGTAGGTGATCTTCTTGCCCTTACAAACTCCTTGGTTCAACTCCACAATCTTGTCGGAGGCTCCCAAGTGACACCTAGACAATCTAGGAGACACCACTCTCTAAGAAGTAACAAACGGTGCATTGATGATGAACTCCTTGCTCTTGTGCTTCAAATGATAGTCTCCCCAACACTCAACTCTCTCTCACAGGATTTGGATTTGGTGGAAAGAAGATTTGAGTGGAAAGCAACTTGGGGAAGGCTAGAGATCAAGATTCATATGGTAGGAATGGAATATCTTGGCCTCAACACATGAGTAGGTGGTTCTCTCTCAAAAATGGTAAGTTGGAAGTGTAGGTTTGTTCTGATGGCTCTCTTTACGAATGAAGAGGAGGTGGAGGGGTATATATAGCCCCCACACAAAATCTAACCGTTACACACAATTTACCAATCTCGGTGGGACCGAATCAACAAACTCGGTCAGACCGATTTAGTAAACCTAGTGACTGTTAGGGTTTTCGGTGGGACCGACATGCAACTCGGTAGGACCGATATGGTTAGAGTTAGGGCATAACGTAATCTCAGTGAGACCGATTACACAAACTCGGTGAGACCGATTTTGGTAATAAGCTAACCAGAGAGTTGGTCAGGTAAACTCGGTGGGACCAGTTCGCTCATTTCGGTGAGACTGAAATGTTACGAAAGGAAATAGAGAGTTTACATTGCAATCTCGGTGGGACCGATCGCTCATCTCGGTGGTACCGAAACATTACGAAGGGAAATAGAGATATTACAATCCCATCTCAGTGAGACCGAGATCCCTATCGGTGAGACCAATTTGCCTAGGGTTTGTGGCAGTGGCTATGGCATCTGAACTCGGTGGCGCCGGATAGAAAGAATCGATGGGGCCGAGTTTGAATTTTGGTTTGGGTCATATGTGGATATGAGAAAGTATTTGAGGGTTTTTGGAGCATATCACTAAGCACTATGGAGCAAGAAATTCATTAAGAAACACCTCATCCCTCCTTGATAGTATTGGTTTTTCCTATAGACTCAATGTGATCTTGGATCACTAAAATATAAAATGTAGAGTCTTGAGCTTTTGAGCTTGAGCCAATCCTTTTATCCATAGTATTTTGAGGGATCCACTTTCCTCATCCATGCCATGCCATTCATTGAGCTTTCCTGAAATATTTGTCTTGGAATAGTATTAGCCCAATGAGCTATATGTTGTTAGGAATTACAAAAACCACCTAGGGATAGTTGCACTTTCATTCATGCATTCACATGCTTCTATATTCCATATTCACATGATTGCATACATGTAGGGGGAGCCTATGCTTGTTTATTGTCTTTCCAAAGCTTTACTTGCTATTCTCTATATCTTTATATAAAGCTTTGATGTATGTTGTCATCAATTACCAAAAAGGGGGATATTGAAAGCACAAGTGCTCCCTGGGTGGTTTTGGTAATTAATGTCAACATATCTCTTGTTGGACTAACACTTTTACCTAGTATATTTCAGACAAGTTCAACAATGGAGTGGCATGGACTAAAGGATGTGGAATCCTTTCTAGATGCTAAGGACAAACGATTGGCTCAAGCTCCAAGCTCAAGACTCTATGTTTTCCATTTTAGTGATCCAAGATCACATTGAGTCTATAGGAAAAGCCAATACTATCAAGAGGGGATGAGGTGTTGCTTAATGGCTTGTTTGCTCAAAGTGCATAGTGATATGCTCCAAAACCCTCAACTAATTTCTCACATCCACATATGTCCTAAACCAAAAGTCTAACTCGGCCCCACCGATTCTTTCTATCCGGTGCCACCGAGTTCAGATGTCATAGCTACTGCCAAAAACCCTAGGCAAATCGGTCTCACCGATAGGGATCTGAGTCTCACCGAGATGGGATTGTAATCTCTCTGTGTATGTCCATTACCAAAATCGGTCTCACCAAGTTTGAGCAATCGGTAATACCGAGATTACAATGCAAACTCTCTGGTTAGCTTATTACCAAAATCAGTCCTACCGAGTTTGTGTAATCGGTCTCACCGAGTTTGCCTGACCAACTCTCTGGTTAGCTTATTGCCAAAATCGGTCCTACCGAGTTTGTGTAATTGGTCTCACCGAGATTACGTTATGCCCTAACCCTAACCATATCGGTCCTACCGAGTTGCATGTCGGTCCCACCAAAAATCCTAACGGTCACTAGATTTGCTGAATCAGTTTGACCGAGTTTGTTGATTCGGTCCCACCGAGATTGGTAAATTGTGTCTAACAGTTAGATTTTGTGTGGAGGCTATATATACCCCTCCACCTACTCTTCATTCGTGGAGAGAGCCATCAGAACAAGCCTACACTTCCAGCATCCATTTTCTGAGAGAGAACCACCTACTCATGTGTTGAGGCCAAGATATTCCATTCCTACCATATGAATCTTGATCTCTAGCCTTTCCCAAGTTGCTTTCCACTCAAATATTCTTTCCACCAAATCCAAATCCCGTGAGAGAGAGTTGAGTATTGGGGATACTATCATTTGAATCACAAGAGCAAGGAGTTCATCATCAACACACCATTTGTTACTTCTTGGAGAGTGGTGTCTCCTAGATTGGCCAGGTGTCACTTGGGAGCCTCCGACAAGATTGTGGAGTTGAACCAAGGAGTTTGTAAGGGCAAGGAGATCACCTACTTTGTGAAGATCTATCGCTAGTGAGGCAAGTCCTTCGTGGGCGACGACCATGGTGGGATAGACAAGGTTGCTTCGTCATGGACCCTTCGTGGGTGGAGCCCTCCGTGGACTCGCCCAGCCGTTACCCTTCGTGGGTTGAAGTCTCCATCAACGTGGATGCATGATAGCACCACCTATCGAAACCACGACAAAAAACATCCGTGTCTCCAATTGCGTTTGAATCCTCCAATCCCTTCCCTTTAAATTCTTGCAAGTTGCATGCTTTACTTTCCGGTACTCATATACTCTTTGCATGCTTGCTTGTTATGTATTGTGAGTGTTAAACTTGTTCCTAAACTCCACTCCAACTTAAAGAAGTTAAAAACTGCAACTTTTGTTACTTAGTGTCTAATAACCCCCCTCTAGACACCTCTTCTCGATCCTTTCACATCCCCAAGCTTAGATGCTTGAGTCTCCTTGAATATTTACTTGGGGTGTCTTGGGCATCCCCAAGCTTGAGCTCTTGCCTCTCCTCCTTCTCCTCATATCGAGACCTCCTCGATCTTTGATCACTTCATCCACACAAAACTCAACAGAAAGATCACTAAGATCCGTTAGTATAATAAAGCAAACCACTACTCTAAGTACTGTTGCAAACCAATTCATATTTTGTTTTTTCATTTTAGTTACTGTAATATAACTTTTCCATGGCTCATACCACCAATAAAAATCGATAGTTTCATCAAAACAAGCAAAATAATGCATCAAAAATAGAATCTGTCTTAAACAAGACAGTCTGTAGTAATCTGAACATCTACCATACTTATGGCACTCCAAAAATTCTTAAAAAATTATGAAAAAATAAAATTTGTATAGCAAGACTTTGCAAAAAGTTTTAGAAATGTTTGACGTTCCAGTAAAAAATGTAAAATCGCGCGCAACGGCCAAAGTTTCTATTTTTGCACTGGACATACCAACAAGCAATCTACTCATCCTAAAGGCAAATCTTAGCACATTATTTTTATAATACAATGGAATGGTATAAGGGGATAATTATTTTTGTGAGAATCTTCATGAAAAATTCTACATTGTTTCCATGAGCATGAAGACAAGTGTTCAAGGTCGACCCTCACTTCCGCAATGCATCACCTTTCAATCGCTTCTCTTTTGTGAAATTTTTTAAGTTCCCCTCTATATTTTTTGGTTTTAAACTTTATAAAATCACTCAACAGAAGTAAATGACTCTCTAAAACTTTCGGGTTGTCTCCCTAGCAGCGCTTTCTTTAAAGCCATTAAGCTAGGCATAAAGTGCTCAAGTAATGAATCCACCCGGATCCCAAGCTATATCAAAGCCAATTTGAATTAACAATGATTTGGAATTTAGCAGTGAGCACAAAACAACATATATTAAGCAATGACGAAGTCTAACTCTCTTCCTATGCATCGGCATGTCATACAAGAAAAATTCATGCACATCAAGTAAAGGCCAATACATAACATAAGTAGTTTCTTGCAATTTTATCGTGTTGGAAACATAGAGAGGTGGAGATGTAGTCCCTCTCTCATAATAATTGCAAGCAGGAGCAGCAAGCACATACATATTATATTCATCAAAATCATCATGTGCAACGGTAAAAGGCAACCCATAAATGCAATCCTTAACAAGTGCAAACTTCTCCGATATAGTGTAGTTAGGAGAATTCAAAAAGATAATAGGACTATCATGTGTGGGTGAAATAGCAACAATTTCATGTTTAACATAAGGAACAATAGCAAGTTCATCTCCAATAGCACAATTCATATTGGCATCTTGGCCACAAGCATATCAAGCATCAATTTCATCAAAAAGGGACATTTCAAAAGAATCAACGGGATCATAGCAATTATCATAGCATTCATCCTTCGGTAAGAACGAAGGGATATTAAACAATGTATGAGTTGCAGAGTTACTCTCATTACAAGGTGGACACGGGTAGCTAATCCTCTCTTCCTCCTTTTGTTCTTCGCTCTCCTCAGCATCTTTTTCACCCAATGAGCTCACAATTTTATCAATTACTTCTTCCATAGTCTCCTGCAAAATATTAGTCTCCTCTTGAACAGCAGAGATTTTCTCAATAAACGCATCAATATCAGAATTGTATTTATAATTATCATAGCAATATTTAAGGGTAGCAAAATTTTCAGGTCTATAAACTGAATCATCAAAATCTTCAAACTTTTCAAACAATGATTCAATTTCATAAGCACCCTTAAAAGCAACAAATTCTTCTATTCGTTCCACATCACCGTAATCATATATACCATTAGCATAAGAGGCCAAGGTTTCATTATCATTAAATTTGCATGAAAAGGGAAGATGTGGAGCATTCATCCTAGAGCAACAAGTATAATCATATCTCAAGGATAAATCCCGAGCATACCAATGAAACATATAAATTTGATCCCATAAAAGTTTCCCTTTTTGTGTCAAGCGATAATCCCTAAAGTATTCACGTTGATCCAACGCTACTCCCATTGATACGTCTCCAACGTGTCTATAATTTTTGATTGTTCCATGCTATTGTATTACCCGTTTTGGATGTTTATGGGCTTTACTTTACACTTTTATATCATTTTTGGGACTAACCTATTAACCGGAGGCCCAACCCGAATTGCTGTTTTTTTGCCTATTTCAGTGTTCCGAAGAAAAGGAATATCAAACGGAGTCCAAATGGAATGGAACCTTCGGGAGCAATCTTTTTGGAACAAATGCAATCCAGGAGACTTAGAGTGGATGTCAAGAAGCAGCCGAGGCGGCCACGAGGGTGCAAGGCACGCCCTAGGGGGGTGGGCGCCCCCACCCTTGTGGGCCCCTCGTGGCTCCACCGACCTACTTCTTCCTTCGATATATATCTACGTACCCCGAAAACATCCAGGAGCACCATGAAACCCTATTTCCACCGCCGCAACCTTCTGTACCCATGAGATCCCATCTTGGAGCCTTTTCCGGCGCTCCTCCGGAGGGGGAATCGATCACGGAGGGCTTCTACATCATTGCCAAGGCCTCTCCGATGAGTTGTGAGTAGTTTACCATAGACCTTTGGGTCCATAGTTATTAGCTAGATGGCTTCTTCTCTCTCTTTGAATCTCAATACAATGTTCTCCTCGATCTTCTTGGAGACCTATTTGATGTAACTCTTTTTGCGGTGTGTTTGTCGAGATCCGATGAATTGTGGATTTATGATCAAGTTTATCTATGAGAAGTATTTGAATCTCCTCTGAATTCTTGTGTGTGTGATTGGTTATCTTTGCAAGTCTCTTCGAATTATCAGTTTGCTTTGGCCTACTAGATTGATCTTTCTTGCAATGGGAGAAGTGCTTAGCTTTGGGTTCAATCTTGCGGTGTCCTTTCCCAGTGACAGTAGGGGCAATAAGGCACGTATTGTATTGTTTCCATCGAGGATAAAAAGATGGGGTTTATATCATATTGCTTGAGTTTATCCCTCTACATCATGTCATCTTGCTTAGTGCATTACTCTGTTCTTATGAACTTAATACTCTAGATGCATGCTGGATAGCGGTCGATGTGTGGAGTACTACTAGTACATGCAGGTAGGAGTCGGTCTACTTGTCGCGGACGTGATGCCTATATACATGATCATGCCTAGATAATCTCATAACTATGCACTTTTCTATCAATTGCTCGACAGTAATTTGTTCACCCACCGTAATACTTATGCTATCTTGAGAGAAGCCACTAGTGAAACCTATGGCCCCCGGGTCTATCTTCCATCATATAAGTTTCCAATCTACTTTATTTTGCAATCTTTACTTTCCAATCTATATCATAAAAAATACCAGAAATATTTATCTTATCTTATTATCTCTATCAAATCTCACTTTCGCAAGTGGCCGAGAAGGGATTGGCAACCCCTTTATCGCGTTGGTTGCGAGGTTCTTGTTTGTTTGTGTAGGTAGGAGGGACTTGTGAGGAGCCTCCTACTGGAATGATACCTTGGTTCTCAAAAACTGAGGGAAATACTTACGCTACTTTGCTGCATCACCCTTTACTCTTCAAGGGAAAACCAACGCAATGCTTAAGAGGTAGCAAGAAGGATTTCTGGCGCCGTTGCCGGGGATGTCTTCGCTCAAGTCAAGACATACCAAGTACCCATCACAAACTCATCTCCCTCGCATTACATTATTTGCCATTTGCCTCTCGTTTTCCTCTCCCCCACTTCACCCTTGTCGTTTTATTCGCCGTCTCTTTTCCGTTCGCCTCTTTTTCACTTGCCTCTTGTGTTCTTGTGTGTTGGATTGCTTGTCACGATGGCTCAAGAAATACTAAATTGTGTGACTTTTCCAGTACCGACAATAATGATTTCCTTAACACTCCGATTGCTCCTCTTAATGATGTTGAATCTTGTGAAATCAATGCTGCTTTGTTGAATCTTGTTATGAAAGATCAATTCTCCGGCCTTCCTAGTGAAGATGCCGCTACTCATCTAAACAAATTTTTTGATTTGTGTGATATGCAAAAGAAGAAAGATATGGATAATGATATTGTTAAATTGAAGTTGTTTATGTTTTCGCTTAGAGATCGTGCTAAAACTTGGTTTTCGTCTTTGCCTAAAAATAGTATTGATTCTTGGAATAAGTGCAAAGATGCTTTTATGTCTATGTATTTTACTCCCGCTAAGATCATCTCTCTTAGAAATGATATGATGAATTTTAAGCAACTTGATCATGAACATGTTGCACAATCTTGGGAGAGGATGAAATTAATGATTTGCAATTGCCCTACACATGGGTTGAATTTATGGATGATCATACAAATTTTTTATGCCGGATTGAATTTTTCTTCTAGAAATCTTTTAGATTCGGCCTCGGGAGGCACCTTTATGGAAATCACTTTAGGAGAAGCTACTAAACTCCTAGATAATATTATGGTTAATTATTCTCAATGGCACACTGAAAGATCTACTAGTAAAAAGGTTCATGCGATAGAAGAGATTAATGTTTTGAGTGGAAAGATGGATGAACTTATGACATTGTTTGCTACTAAGGCCCCGTTCGGAAACGCTCCTAGAGCCAGCTTCCTGAAATCACTCGAGAAGCCAGACCGAACGGGACTCCTCCGAGAAGCCCGCTTCGCAGAGACGAGGAATCCCGCGTGCAAATTTATCAGAGATGAGAAGCAGCGCCGGCCCAGCTTCGAAAAAAATAGAAGTCAGAGTTCCTCGTAATTACGGTAGAATGCCACCCCGAAGGGCCACAGTGCCACTCGATCGAACCGTTCCCTCGGTCAAAGTACAACCCCTCTCTCTCGCGCAGCTCCTTTGCTCTAGCAACCCTAGCTAGCTGCCACCCCGTCGCCGTTCGGCCGCCGCGCCGCCGTAAGTCTTCCACCGCCACCCCTCGCATCTCCGCCTCGTCCCACAGGTCTCCTTCCATCGCTGCTCGCAGCTGCCGCCAGAAGTCCCCGTGGAGTCATCTCCTGCCTCTGCCGCCACCCGCTTCCGTTGGTCACTGCCGGCAGCCGCACGAACTACTCCTGGACGGGCCTGCAGATCCTCGCCCAGAGAATCCCTTCCCCAGCTCAAGGTGAGCAGCCCCCTCCTGTACCACTGATTTGGCTAGTTTGTACAGTGTCTGGAGCTGCTCTTTGCTGCCGAACGAATCGCTGCTCCCGTCGGAAGCTGGCGGCGGCCGGCTTCTCGGAAGCTGGCTATTCCCAGAAGCTGGAGAAGATCCGAACGGGACCTAAGAGTGCTCCTATTGATCCTAATGATATGCCTTTGTCTACTTTGATTGAGAATAATAATGAATCTATGGATGTGAATTTTGTTGGCAGGAATAATTTTGGTAACAACGCATATAGAGGAAACTTTAATCCTAGGCCGTTTCCTAGTAATTCCTCTAATAATTATGGTAATTCCTACAACAACTCCTATGGAAATTTTAATAAGATGCCCTCTAATTTTGAGAATAGTGTTAAAGAATTTATGATCTCTCAAAAGAATTTCAATGCTTTGCTTGAAGAAAAAAATGCTTAAAGTTGATGATTTGGCTAGGAACGTGGATAGAATTTCTCTTGATGTTGATTCGTTGAAACTTAGCTCTATTCAACCTAAGCATGATATCAATGAGTCTCTCAAAGCCATGAGAATTTCCATTGATGAGTGCAAAGAAAGAACCGCTAGGATGCATGCTAAGAAAGATTGCTTTGTAAAAGCATGTTCTTCTAGTTTCCATGATAATAATGATGAAGATATAAAAGTGATTGATGTGCCTCCTATTAAATCTTTGTTTTGAAATATGAATCTTGATAATGATGAGACTAGAGATGAGTCAACTTTAGTTAAAAGGCGTCCCAATGATTCAGAGTTTTTAGATCTTGATGCTAAATTTGGTAAAAGTGGGATTGGAGAGATCAAAACTTTACATAGCAATGAACTTACTATTTTGGATTTCAAGGAATTTAATTATGATAATTGTTCTTTAATAGATTGTATTTCCTTGTTTCAATCCGTGTTGAATTCTCTTCATGCTTATAGTCAAAATAAAGCTTTTACTAAACATATCGTTGATGCTTTGATGCAATCTTATGAAGAAAAACTTGAATTAGAAGTTTCTATCCCTAGAAAACTTTATGATGAGTGGGAACCTACGATTAAAATTTAAATTAAAGATCATGAATGCTATGCTTTGTGTGATTTGGGTGCTAGTGTTTCCACGATTCCAAAAACTTTATGTGATGTGCTAGGTTTCCATGAATTTGATGCTTGCTCTTTAAACTTGCACCTTGCGGATTCCACTATTAAGAAACCTATGGGAAGGATTAATGATGTTCTTATTGTTGCAAATAGGAATTATGTGCCCGTAGATTTTATCGTTCTTGATATAGATTGCAATTTTTCATGTCCTATTATTCTTGGTAGACCTTTCCTTAGAACGATTGTTGCAATTATTGATATGAAGGAAGGAAATATTTGATTCCAATTTCCATTAAGGTAAGGCACGGAATACTTTCCTAGAAAGAAAATCAAATTACCTTATGAATCTATTATGCGAGCAACTTATGAGTTGAATACCAAAGATGGCAATACTTAGATCTATTCTCGCTTTTATGCCTAGCTAGGGGCGTTAAACGATAGCGCTTGTTGGGAGGCAACCCAATTTTATTTTTGTCCTTGCCTTTTGCTTCTGTTTAGTAATAAATAATTCATCTAACTTCTGTTTAGATGTGGTTTTATGTTTTAATTAGTGTTTGTGCTAAGTAGAACCTATAGGATAACCTACGGTGATAGTTAATTTGATCTTGCTGAAAAACAGAAACTTTTGCACGCACGAGAATAATTTTAGTAAATCACAGAAACGTGATTTTTAGTTGATTATTTTTGCAGTAGATCAATAGACAAATTTCCCAGGACTTCCTATTTTGGCAGGATTTTTAGAGTTCCAGAAGTATTTGAAAGTTACAGATTGCTATAGACTATTCTGTTTTTGACAGATTCTGTTTTTCGTGTATTGTTTGCTTATTTTGATGAATCTATGGCTAGTATCGGGGGGTATGAACCGTAGAGAAGTTGGAATATAGTAGGTTTAACACCAATATAAATAAAGAATGAGTTCATTACAGTACTTAAGTGGTAGTTTTTCTTTCTTGCACTAACAGAGCTTATGAGATTTCCTGTTGAGTTTTGTGTTGTGAAGTTTTCAAGTTTTGGATAAAGATTTGATGGACTATGGAATAAGGAGTGGCAAGAGACTAAGCTTGGGGATGCCATGGCACCCCAAGATAATTCAAGGATAACCAAAAGCCTAATCTTGGGGATTCCCCGGAAGACATCCCCTCTTTCATCTTCGTCTATCGGTAACTTTACTTGGAGCTATATTTTTATTCACCCACTACTGAATCAACTTCTTTGCTATCCGCCATGGCGGATGCCAGAGGCATAGATAATGGACGGCAAAAGCCTTTGTCGTCAGCCAGCGGACAACAAACCGTCCGGCTGAACACGTGCCATCAAAGGCCTTCTTTGCCGTACGCTTCGTAGAAACGGACGGCAAAGGATTGTGCCGTCAGGCATACAAGGCCAGCAAACGGGAACGACGACGGACGACAGCAGTGTGAGGTGACAACCGTTAGGGGTTAACGGCGTTCTTTGTCATCCGCCAGCCGACGGTAAAGAGGCAAAGCTCTTTGCCATCCGCTGACGGACGACAAAGAGCTTAGCTAGGGCAACACTGGCATGCTGCCACGTGGCTAGCTATGCCATCGGCCAGCAGACGACATAGATGACCCCATTTGCCAGGCCTATTTGGTCACTTTGCCGTCCGCTTGCAGATGGCAAAATGACCAAATAGGCAGCCAGTTTTGCTAGTTTGCAGAGGTGACTACTACGTGTCCTCTTTGCCGTCTGCTAGCTGACGACAAAGATCTTTGCCGTTCGCTAGCATACGACAAAGATCCTGTATAGCCCTTATTTTTTTGTTTTTTCTTAAATTCATTCAATTTCACAGAATTTGACAGATATATATATATACACACATATGAAAATACTTTCGACAAGCATACCAACACATATACATACCAAATCATATCCCTGCCATATGGATATGATCATCCATCACATATACATAGCAAATCAAAAGTCCATATGCAACATATATAGCTAGCCAACATATCCAACAACAAGCATACAATGGTTTCATCCATACATGCATATATAGGTAGCAAGTTTCACATTGTTCATCCTACAAAATCAAAACAAAAAGGAAGCATAAATAGAAGAGTAGACTCCATCGACGCAAGCTTCCTCATCTAAAGCAAATATGCAAATAGGGAAAGAAGAAAGTTAGAAGAAGAAAGTAAGAAGAAGAAGAAGACTAGCTAGAAGAAGAAGAAGAAGAAGAAGAAGAAGAAGAACAAGATTTTTTCTTCTCTTTCTTTTTCTCCTCTCCTCTTCTTTATCTTCTTCTTCTTCTTCTAACTAAGGTAAGTAAAAATGTCATTTTATTGCTAAGCTAGGTAAAAATGCTAAGTGTAGGTCATTTTAGAGCTAAGCTAGGTAAATAGGTCATTTTGGAGCTTAGTAAGGTTATTATGTCATTTTCGAGGAAAAATAAGCTAAGTCTATATCATTTTGGAGGTAACAAAGATTATCATGCCATTTTTGACCTAAGTATGCTAAGTATGTCATAAATTATCAAAGCTGTATGGGGATGCCATCAGACCAAACACACTGAACCCATCTGTGCTGATGGCGACTCGAGGATGCCTTGGATCTGTCGTTTTTCCTTATGTAATGCATCGAAGCGCTTCCACGCTTCACCATCCGATGTGTGCACCATCATCACATTCCCATCTGCATCTAGTTCGGTTCTTTTGCCTGTTTTGTGCCATGTCATCTGTCTGGCCATCTCTTCAACCATGAAAACACGTTGAAGTCTTGGTACGATTGGCATATACCAAAGAACATTAATGGGTATTTTGGTCTACATCTTCTCACCCATACCGTTGTCTACCACAACATACCTAGAAGAATTGCAAATGGGACAATAGTTCAAGTCCTCATACTGAAGCCTAAATAAGACACATCCTTTCTCACAGCGATGTATCTTCTCATAGGGCATCTTAAGAGCACGAAGGATTTTGTCTGACTGGTACAAGTTTTGAGGTAGCACATGGCCTTTGGGTAGAAATCGTTCAAAAACTGTCATCATCGCATCGTAGCATTCTTTGCCCAAGTTGAATTGAGTCTTCAAAGACATTATTTGTGAGATGGCATCCAGCCGACAAAGCTCAGTGTGCTCGTGGAGAGGACATTTTGAGGACTCCAACATTTCAGTGAAGGCCTTTACAAATTCCTCCATCTCCTCGTCCGAGTCCCGAGCATCGTCAAAGTCTTGCACCATGTCTGTGGTCCTGGTACCATGATCGTTGGTGCAACGACGAACCCCCTCGGCTCTGGCACATTGGGCAGACTCACATGTAATGTCCAGACCATGTAACCAGGCGTAAAACCAAACTTCTGTAGGTGTTTACTCATTTGAAGCTCGTCCCTCTGATTATAGTTGTAGCACCGGACATAGGGGCACCAGCTAAATTTCTGGCCATTTGCAAATGCGGCTCTAACAAACCCCTTAGTTTTTGTTAACCATTCCTTAGTCCAAACGTACTGACTAGTGTAACCGGTGTACATCCACGCACGATCACTCATATTGACTTCCTATTGGACACACAAGAAATATAGACATAATTAGGCAAACCATATACATCAGTTAATGGAGTTTGTTAGTTTTATTACGTCCATGCAACCTACACGCTAATAGGTAAGGATAGGTCCTAATCCCACCCGAGTATGTGTAGATCGGGTTCGTTTTCCCATGCTCTGCTCCGGATCCGATGCAAAATTTTGGCAGCACCTCCCCGCTGTTCTCCTGATACATGTCTTGGCAATAAGCTGAGAGGATGTGTACCCGGAGAACAACAGGGAGGCACTAACGAAATTCTGCATCGGATCCGGAGCTGAGCATATGGGAAACGAACCCAATCTACACATACTCGGGCTGTCCATGGATAACGTTGGACAATTCGAAAGAATCATGATTATAAATATGCAAATGCATGCATATTTATAGATGTAACCCTTTCGAACAAGAGATGCATAGTGGTTACGCATACTGATGATTGACACCTATAGCTAGCAAGTTTCGTCGGCACGAAGACCGGAACAGAGAAAACGAAGGGGGAGGAGGGGATGTCATTTGTGCTCACCAAGGAACGCAGGGACGGAGCTCGTCGAACACTAGACCCTCGCAACAACGAAATAACTGCATATTTAAATCAAAAGATGAGTAACATAGCAAGTATTCGACACCGACGGTCACATGTACCTCGCACTAACGATACTTGCTATTTACGGTACCATCGACATGGAGGAACCCTCTAACCCCCTCGTCCCCAGGTAAACTAAATAGCAACTACCATGGGTGCAAGGTGCATGAGGCCGTCGGCGTTGAACACTACATCCACATCCCACAAGTGAAGCCGGCGCCCGGCGTCCCGCAACAATAGTTCTGGTGGCTGATGACGGTCGAACACCTTGGCAAATTTGTCTGGCAGCCTCTATGATGAGGATTAAAGCCAAGTTTTTAAATTTTAAAACAACCAAACCGACTTGAGTTAGTTTGGGTGTTTCAAGTTTCAACACTTAGCTTTCAATCGTCATCTCTGAGGCTGCCAAACAAATTTGCAATGGTGTTCGACCGCCATCGACGCTGAGAACTATTGCTGCTGGATGCAGGACACCTATGTCACCTGTGGGACGTGGATGTAGTATTCAACACCAATGACCACATGTACCTCGCACTGATGATACTTACTATTTAGGGTACCATCGACACGGAGGAACCCTAAATAGCAAGTATCATCGGTGCGAGATACAAGTGGCACTCGGTGTTGAACACTAGATCCACATCCCACAAGTGAAGCCGGCGCCCGGCGTCTCGCAACAATATTTCTGGTGGCCGATGATGGTCAAAGACCATCGCGAATTTGTGTGGCAGCCTCTGCGATGAGGATTAAAGCCAAGTTTTGAAATTTCAAACAACCAAACCGACTTGAGTCAGTATGGGTGTTTCAAGTTTCAACACTTGCCTTTTAATCGTCATCGCAGAGGCTAGCAGACAAATTCATGATGGTGTTCGACCGCCATCGGCACCGAGAACAGTTCCTTTGGTACACCGGACATCGGTGTCACTTGTGGGACATGGATGTAGTGTTCGACACTGACGACCACATGTATCTCGCACCGACGATACTTGCTATTTAGGGTTACATCGACACTGAGGAAGCCCCTAATTAACCCGCTTGTCCCCGGGCGCCCTCTTTTTTCCTTTTCTTCTTCTCCTCCTCTCCTCTTTCTTCTTCTTCTTCTTCTTCTTCTTCTTC